>NW_015164208.1:239987-262166 GCF_001447785.1 Gekko japonicus
CATTTGAGGGGAAAACATAGAGTTTTCCCCTCAAATGGCTGTGGCCCCGCCCCCAGCGTGCCCGGCGTCATGACGTCACTTCCCTGTGACGCGCATGTGGTGCGCGCACAGTTGGCGCGCACGGACACACGCCGGGAGCCGGGCTGGAGTCCCCCACCCCAAGGGTAAGTGCCATTTGGCAACCCAATTACAAACTCCTTTCCCTTCCCACAACAGACACCCTGTAAGGTAGGTGGGGCTGAGAGAGCTCTTTCCAGAATGGCTCTTTCAAGAACAGCTCTGCTAGAACGATGGCTTGCCCAAGGTCATCCAGCCAGGTGCAAGTGGAGGGGTGGGGAATCAAACCTGGTTCTCCCAGATTAGAGTCCGCGCACTTAACCACTACACCAAACTGGCAACCCTAAATGTGGGTGACCCCCGCAAGCCCTGGCAGGGCTTCCCTCACTGGCTTTCAAATGACAAACAGAACAGGCTCTATCTCCAGACAAGTTTTGAACTTGAAAAGCGGCAGTGCTGGCAGAAACAACAGAAATGGAGCAACGATGTCTTCTGCTCTTTTGAAAAGCCTTAAAAATGGCTTAATGTGTTGTTCCTTGCCTAGTCCTCGTTTTCTTGTCATAAACAAACAGGGCAGAAGGTGCCAATCCAAACTGACGTGGAAGTGTCAGTCTGTGAGGAAACAGATTTCCTCGGAGGCTCGAAGTTGCGCCGCCAGCATTTAAAAAAAAAATTACCAGCATCCTGAGAAGGTGAAAAACAGGGTCAACTAGCCTGCTGTGCTAGGCCTGTGCCTAGACAAATCCAACAATGAAATATCGTTACGAATACACTGATTCCCAGATAAATGCCTTCATGCGGGTCTAAGTGAGTGAGATGCATGCTGGTACAGTTGGGCAACCAGTGCTAATATTGGTTTAAATATTGTTCGAAAGCCAGTCGAATCCGACTCTAGGGTTGCGGTGCTCATCTCCGTTTCAAAGTCGAAGAGCCAGCGCTGTCCGAAGATGTTTCTGTGGTCATGTGGCCGGCATGACTAAACACCGAGGCGCACGGAACGCTGTTACCTTCCCACCGAAGAGGTACCTATTTATCTACTTGCAATTTCTTGCTTTCGAACTGCTAGGTTGGCAGGAGCTGGAACTAGAGACGGGAGCTCACTCTGTCATGCGGCACCCGGGTCTTGAACTGCTGAACTACTGACCTTCCACAGCCTGCAGTTCAGCGTCTTAACCACTTGAGCCACCACAGCTCCTATTATTGGTTTAGAGATATCCTAATAGGATCACACATTTTTATTTATTTATTTATTTGGTTCAATTTCTATCCCGCCTTTCCAGCAAGTGGTCTCAGGGCAGGTCACAATATTAATATAAAACAAAACCAAGATTCAAAGTATAAAGTTAACCCTTAAACAATGGCAATCAAACTACATCACAACTATTACTAAGGTTGCCTTGGTGTTAGACAATAAAAGGCAGAAAAAGCTGGATCCCATCAGGGATTCCAGATTGTAATTTGTAAGTACCCTACCTTGGGTAAGCCAAGGCGGTTGTCATTCTGTGTCCTCGAATGCTAAGATATCGACACAGAATATGAACAGAGGAGGCTGCCATCTTGAGTTCTGGTCCGTTTAACTAAATACTATCTACTGTCACTCTCACTAGCTCTCCAAGGACCTCTCTAAGATCCATGAGCAGGAGATACCATGGATCAGGTCTGGGACCTTTGGTATACAAAGCAAGTGTTCTGTCAGTGAGCTCTACCAATCCATCCTGCCCAGTATTGCCTGCTCAGGCTGGAGCAGCTCTCTAGGGTCTTAGGCAGAGAAAGGTACCAAAACGACTGAACCTGGGACCTTCTCCTTGCAAAGCATGCACTCTGTCAATGACCAACCCCTACTGAGGACAAGCACCCATTGAGAAGACACAAAACACAATCCTGAGGTGGCCAGGGTGAGGACAGCTTTTTCAGTCACTGTTTGATTGATTAAAGCTTTCTTTCGATGACCTGCTTAGAGGCCACCTCCCAGTATGAGAACTCCCCATAATACCAAACATCTGGGATCCACAGAGCCACTTCAGGAGCTGAGAGACCCATCTTACAGTGATGGAAGCCACACACTGGTGGGCCAGTGACATGCTTGAGCTTTCTGCTAAAGAATCATCACTAGCTATAGGAGGGCTGAGGGGCCAACACTTTCTGCGGAAGGGATAGCCATCACTTTCCATGCGAGGGCTAAAAGGCCATCACATGTCATAGGAGGGCTCAAGAGCCATCAGTTTCCATGGAAGAAGCAAAGACCCATCACTTTCCAAGGGAGGGATACCCCAACGTTTTCTATTCACACACCTTGACTCAAAAGAATTACAGAGCTATGTTTCACTGGTTACATCACCTGGCTTCTGCCATTTGTAAGCTTCACATAATTTATCCTCCTGTTATTTCTCTCTTTCCTTTCCTTGTCTCCATCTTCTTCTTCTCTCACATCTCTCTGCCTGCTTTGCAGCCTGAAAGCTGTCCACTGTCGTGGGCTGGCATGGGAGGGAGGGAGGGTAAGCATTCTGGGACTGTTTCCCTGTTGAGTGTCTTTTGCATTCAAAACCATCAATGGAAATGTAAA
The DNA here is from genome assembly GCF_001447785.1 of Gekko japonicus. NCBI lineage: Eukaryota > Metazoa > Chordata > Lepidosauria > Squamata > Gekkonidae > Gekko > Gekko japonicus. The sequence goes on from NW_015164208.1 coordinate 242,608, forward strand.
GTAAAGAGGCTTTCAGTTTACTTACGCAAAATACTATACAATTCCAACTAATTGATGCTTTTGTAGGCATGGCCAGGGGGAAACTACACTATATTTTCGGATGTACTCTACATCATTCTAACAATGCCATGTTTTGGAAAATATCTTCAACAGCATCCCTTAATCTGCAGATAAGACCTGTCTTTGACTCTGAGATACGGATAAACACATTACCTATAGGATATCTTTATTTACTTCGGCAGCCTGTACAATTTGAGATAATTTTGAACAATCGATTGCTGTTCCTTGCCGCAGAGACCATTTAATATAATTACTACTCTGTGTTTCACTTAAATCTAGTTTAATCTAAATATGGTCTAGAATAGGCCCTTTGACCAGTCAAAAAGATTTGTTCAATTGACTGGTCAAACGTTGATCAAGTATTCTTAAAGCACTTACTTCGTTGGAACAACAACAGAAAAGAGACAACTTTAATCATCAGTGGTTTGGGTACTTACGCTAATTGCAAAACAAATTAAATCACTGTTGCTGAGAAACAACACCGTAAAAATGGTAAGGAATTATTACAAATTTAAGACAAGGCTTCTTGAAAATGTGAACAACACATTGCAGAGTCCTTTGGCTTTTACACAAAAACAGCAGGCTATAATTTTAAAAGTAACAAAAAAAAAGAAAAAAAGAAATTGGACTCAGAAATAAAATACCTGTAGGGTTGCCAGGTCCAGGTTGGAGGCTTTGGGGGTGGGTCCGGGAGAGGGCGGGGTTTGGGGGGAGGGGCCTCAGCATGGTACGATACCATAGAGTCCACCCTTCAAAGCAGCCATTTTCTCCAGGGGAGCTGATCTCTGTCAGCTGGAGATCAGTTGTAAAAGCAGGAGATCTCCAGGCCCCACCTGGAGGCTGGCAACCCTAAATACCTGAAGATATTAAAAATCAGTTTTGTGTGTATGTATCTATTTAGCTGTGCATTTCTTATTGAATTTTATTTAAATAAATTTAAATTACACAAGATACGTAACAAAATACGAAGAAAAACGATCAAGACAATATTATATAATTTCAACCAAAGAAAAGAATTACACGCTATAACCCATAAAACACTTTCAAAAGTCAAAAGTAGCTTAATTACTCTGATTATTCATATTACCATATTAATAACAATTTTCATTTTTCAAAATCACATAATTCCAAGTTTTTCATAATGCTTTCAATGACTTGGGATATTTGCAGTAAGGTTAACAAATTATGTTAAGGTTGTTGTTACAGTTGCCAGGTCCCCTGGGAGGGCGGAGGTTCCTCCCGCTAAAAGGGTCCCAAATCCGCCGGTCCGGAAAAGGCTGGCGGGGGGATCTCACCCCCAAAGTGCCTGGTTCGGGCCAATGTGCCCGGCACGATGATGTCACCTGGAGGTGACATAATCGTGCTGGGCACATCGCCGGCTGACGCTCTAGCAATCAGCCTGAAAACTCTATGGAACCATAGAGTTTCCAGGCTGATTGCTAGAGTGTCAGCCAGCAATGTGCCCAACGTGATGACATCACTTCCGGGTTATGAGCAACTATTAACTAAAGAAAAGAATTAAAAACAACAGAGAATTTAATAAAACTGAATATAAAGCTAACAAGCTGGGAAAGAACTATATTACAATCAAGATTCGCTAAGGATAAAAAAACAAACTTTAAAGACTCAATTTCAGAGATAGACAAGATCTGGTTATCCACGGCAGATAAGCAAATACAAAAACTATATAGACTCCTACAGGGAGAAGAATTGAAAGAGTTAACGGTAAAACCATGCATGAAAATCTGGGAACAAAATATAGGCCACACAATAAAAATTCAAGAATGGGAAAAAATGTGGGGAACGATTAAATTAATAAGAGCTACACCATATAAAGAAAACATACTGAAAATGTTTTACAGGTGGCACTGGACACCAGATAAAATAGCTAAATGCTATAAGAATGTGCCAGATACATGCTGGAGATGTAAAAACAATGTAGGAACGTATTATCATATATGGTGGAGGTGTGACAAAATAGTGAAATTCTGGAAAATGGTTAAAGAATTGCTAAATGAGATTTTAGACTTAGAATTACAGATTACACCCGAAAATTATTTGCTTAATATGCTGCCAGATAAAATAGGTAAAGATGATAAATGTATTATGTTATATATCCTCACGATAAGCAGAATTCTTATAGCAAAGAAATGGAAATCAGATTCACTACCAAAAAAAGAAGAAATAATAGAAAAAATATTCGAAATAGCAGAAATGGACAGATTGAACATGATATTAGCAGGAAGAGATGATAATATGTATAAGAAAAAATGGCTTAAAGTACATAAGTGGTTTGAAAAAAATGTATAATGAACACTCCGGAAAATGAGATGTATAAAAGAAATGTAACTGATTTATTCTTTTTTTGTTTTTTTTTGTTTTTTGTTTTGTTTTGTTGGAAAACTATAAATAAATTTATAAAAAAAAAACAAATTATGTTAAGGTTGTTGTTACAGTTGCCAGGTCCCCTGGGAGGGCGGAGGTTCCTCCCGCTAAAAGGGTCCCAAATTCGCCGGTCTGGAAAAGGCTGGCGGGGGGATCTCACCCCCAAAGTGCCTGGTTCGGGCCAATGTGCCCGGCGCGATGATGTCACCTGGAGGTGACATAATCGTGCTGGGCACATCGCCGGCTGACGCTCTAGCAATCAGCCTAAAAACTCTATGGAACCATAGAGTTTCCAGGCTGATTGCTAGAGTGTCAGCCAGCGATGTGCACAACGTGATGACATCACTTCCGGGTTACATCATCGGACCGGGCTTGCACTTTGCGAGCGCGAAACTCCCGGCCATGACCAACTCTCCCCCACTATTACCGGTAAGTGACTTGGCAACCCTAGTTGTTGTGCTAAGCAGGCTGCAAGCCAAAGGCCCTAATTCCTAGGCAGGACCCACATATCACTAGATGTTGCAACAGGGCAACCTTTCCCTTCTTGATTACCATAACTGTGATAATACAACGTACAATGAGTTCAATGATGTGAGAATGCAGTATCACAGCAGCTTGACAACGCAAACAGCCAGATCTCATGGAGGGGTAAGGTTGCCAGCCAGTGGTGAGTGTTCAGGCACGGTGTGTTGCCATTGGCACAATGACATTACCTACAGTTGCCAACCTCCAGTTAGTAACTAGATATCTCCCCAGATTAGAACTGATCTTAAGGTTGCCAACCTCCAGGTGGCACCTGGAGACCGCCAGCTATTACGACTGATCTTCAGATGACCCAAATCTGTTCCCCTGGAGAAAATGGCTGCTTTGGAGTGTGGACTCCATGGCATTAGAGCCAGCTGATGTCCCTACCACCCCAAAATCTGCCATCTGCATGCTGTACGCCCCCAAATCTCCAGGTATTTCCCAACCCAGAGCTGGCAACCCTAACTGATATCTAGGCAACAGAGATCAGTTCCCCTGGAGAATATGGCGGCTTTGGAGGGTAGACTGTATAGAATCATATCCTCCCTTCCACAAATTCTGCCTCCCCTAGGTTCCACCCACAAATCTCCAGGAACTTCCCAAGCGAGAGCTGGCAACCATAGTGTTAACTTCACTTCTGGGCAGGGGTCATTTCCTGCAAGAGTGCACAGGAGCGGAGCTCCGGCAGTAAAGAGCCCAGGGGGTGGGCACATGCAACAAGCCCCACCCCCTGCTCCCAGCAGCCCTCAGTCAGAGCAAGAAGCAGCCAGGTAAGTTGCAGAGCCTCCCCCCCAGTCCAAAACAGTCCAGTGGCACCTTTAAGACCAAGTTTTATTCAGGTACAAGCTCTCCCTCCTCTGTGAGGGCAGATCTGCACGTTCCCCCCCCCCCAATAGCTAGCAATCCAAAACAACAGTCCAGTGGAGCCTGAGCGGTGGGTGTTGCCTTCTGACACACGTCCAGTGATGTCAGGGGCTGTGTCATATGCAAATAAGTTATGCTAATGAGTTCCTGCACCTCTTTTTCTACGAAATGACCCCTGCTTTTGGGGAAAACCTGGACACGATGTCATGCCTCTCTAGGAATCCTAGAATCTTGCCCACAGCACCGGGCAGAGGGGGTTGCTGGTGGGATGTCTCCAACCATAGTGGAACACCTGGCAACCCTGGGGGGGGAAGTCTCCTTGTAGCAAGAAATATAGTTTTAAGATTATCATAGAGACTTTTACCACTGCTGCATGCTCATATGCTTGTTCCTGTATGGAGATGCCTGCAGTTATATTGATTGATTGACGATACTTTTAGGCCATCTTTCTCCTTAAAAGGGCTCAAGGTGTGTTACAGTGATTTGTAAAATACACCCAAATAGAACAAACAGTTGAAACCTGCACAGAACACAGATGATAACAACCTCAAGAGACTGGATAACCTTTATTGACTAGAAGGCTGTTCTAAAGAATACAGTCTTGTGCTGTGATCGAAATACTAATGATGTGTTCAAGGACACTATAAGTGAGCCTTGGTCTAATGAGTGAAGCTGCCACCCAGGGGTGTATCGGGAGAGGTGATTGTAGGGTTGCCAAACCCCCCAGTTTGCCAGGGGTCCCCCATTTTGGGGGGAGGGGGTTCTACACGCCCCCAATACCCACAGCCACCCCCCCTCCCTTCTCTCTTGAGAGAGAGGGATGGCTGTCTTTAAGTGCATGGACGTTTCCTCCCAAGCCCGATCTCCGCTTGAGATCCGGCTTGCAGAGAAATGTTAGCGTGCACTTAAAAGGGAAATGCCGGCTCTTTGCTCTTAAAGGGGAAACGCAGCTCCGTGCACTTAAAAGGGAAACACCGGCTCCTTTAAGTGCAGGGAACTGGCCTTTCTGGAGATCAAGCACATGGACGGGCGGGCAGGGCGGCGGACGTCCCCAACGTGACATCATCACGTCGGGGATGCCCCGCCTCCTCCAGGAACGCCCCCAAAGTCCACCGCTGGGGGTGGAAGATGGACTTGGCAACCCCAGGTGATTCCGATGATGGGTAGGCCATGAAAGGTGTTACAGTTCATAAGCAGAGTCTTGAATTGGACCCGGAGAAAAAAAGGCATCCGACTGAGTAACTTTAACTCTGCTGTGGTATGTGGATTTGTTATTAGGTAAATTAACTGCAGCATTTTGCACTAGCACTGGCTGAAATTTCCAGATTGCCTTCAAGAGCCGCTCCATGCAAAATGCTTTACATTATCTAGCTCTGAGGTCATTCTAGGATGGATCAGCATAGCCAGGCTAAGCGAACCAAGACAGGGGGCCAGAAGGAATGCAGAGAGTATGTTGTGCTTTAACTGCCCCGTTAACCTCTCTGTCCATCAGAAGAGAAAAATCTACCCACTCTCCCAAACTCTTAATAGAGCCAGCCAAAGACCATTGCATCCTGTTCAGAAGGTGAGGTGAGGGCGGCAGAGGACAGCCCATGCTGCTGCTGGGTGGTGCCTGACCGTTGTAAGCATGGGAGGGAAGAAGACTTCCTGTATTGCCCTTTCACGTGACACCAAAATGAAATTATTAAAAAGGAACCGCAAGACATTCTTGGTTTCATGGAATCGCCATCCATTGCACTGGCTACCAAATGAGTACCGGATCCACTTTAAGGTACTGGTATTAACCTTTCAAGCCCTGCGTGGCCTGGGACCGGCATATAGGGTTGCCAAGTGTAAATTCCTCCGGAGCAAGGGACTCCTGTCCGGCGTCTGGAGCGCGGATAGAGTTTTCCCTTGGATGACCGTGGCCCCGTTCCCAGCGTGCCCGCTGGGGCCGCATCACTTCTGGGTGATGCGCATGTCGGGGTGGGGTTCCCCCCGGGGCCCGATCCGCAAGCGGCGGGGAATGGGCCTTCGGGTCGGGGGTTTCCCCGCCCCCGGGGGGATTTGGCAAGCCTACCACCATACCTGAGGGACTGCCTCTCCCCATATGTGGCCCGGAGAGCTTTGTGCTCTGCGAATCAAAACCTGCTTAGCCTTGACCAGGGCATTTCCTGCCCTGGCCCCGGCCTGGTGGAACATGCTCCCACCTGGGATCAGGGCCCTGCGGGATCGGTTACCATTTTGCAGCTGTACCGCCAGGCCAATAAAATCTTGGCCTCCCCTGCTGAAGCTGAAGCTCCCATCTTACGCTGCCCAGGTGTAAGAAGATGTTTGAAAGGCCAGTGGTGCCATCTGGAAACCTCTGCACATTAGGATAAATAGTGCGCTCAGATTTAATTTATGTTGTTTTTAAAATGTCTTCATTGCTTCTACTTATACTCTATATGTTTTTGAAATTTTGATATGCTTTGATATTTTGCTGTGATCTGCACTGAGCCCGCTTCCGGGGAGGGCGGAATATAAATCTGAATAATAAATAAATAAATAAATAAATGAAATCACGTGACTAGTCAATATTTGATTGGTCGACTGACTCGCAAGCCACCCTGAGCAGATCCCATCTCTGTCTTCTGCCTTTCATTATCTGGCTCTCAGCATCATCTGTATTATGGTGCATTTGTGGGTGGGTGACTGCCTTTGGTTGTGAACCAATTATCATGATGGACTGAATCCTTTAATAATAAAATATATTGATAGATACAACTTCTGGGGGTACCCGTGAGTCCTTACAGATGGAACGGCTCACTGAGCACATATCCTACTGTGGAGGATGAGGAGAGATCATGAGCCTGTATTAAAAAGTAAAATAAAAATAAAATACAGGAAATCTAAATAAGGTCTCTTCATTTGCTTAACCCTGCGAACCCATAATGAAGAAGGCAGTTTATTACAAAAGAGAGCCGGCAGCCTTTAAATGAGCTATATCTTAGAACAGACTGTTCTGGCAAGCACAATTTCAGTAATCTACCGTCCTCCATAGCTTGTAGTTTAAGGCCGTAATTTAGAATATAGTACCTTGTCCTTGAGGAGATTAAGAAACCCTTTACCTCAGCTCGTATGAGGCCATTCACATCACCACCTCTCTCCATGGCGCTTGGAGTTTTCAGTTGCCTCATGCTGATATCGAGCTACTTTGTGATCAGCTGAAGCGGCCACCTGAGCACTGACCAGCACCCACAGACTGGTGCTTTGCCATTCCATCAAGATGAATAGGGTTGCCATTTACCCACCACCGCCAGCGGGGGATCTCCAGCCAGTGCTCCTCTCCCCCATGCTGCCCCTCAATGCAGCAGTGGGGGGAAAGTGGGCGGAGACACTGCACAACACAAGACTCACTTCCATGTGAAGACCCAGAAGTGACATCACCACACTGGGTGACACTCTAGGAAGACTCCAAATCACTCTGTTTTTATCATGTTGTTTTACCACCGAGATTTACAGATTCCTAGACTGTTGCTGCAATGCAGTGATGTCACTTCTGAGCAATGCTCCCTCTAAGCTGTGGAGTCCGGTGAGCAAAAATTCTGCCCTGTGAGCTACTGGCATTAAAGTGGTGAGCGAGCGATTTGGCTGCTGCATAAATTAGTCTGCTCTGGAGCCCTCCTTCCTGAGCAAAGACAAAAATCTGTGAGCTGGAGGCTAAAAAACTGTGAGCTAGCTCACACTAACTCAGCTTAGAGGGAACAGTGCCTCTGAGTCTTCACCTGGAAGTGACCTTGATGCGATGCTGGCAATGCACCACCCCCAAAAGATTCCGGAGACTGCCAGCAGAGGACTGGCAATTCTAAAGATCAACAAGGCTCCCATCATTGTACATGATGTGTTCGAAACCCACATCAGGCTTCCTTACAACGAGGGTTTTCCCTTGAACGGATGCTTCACAAACTCATGCTGACGATTTAATTGGCATTCAAAACGAACGGTATTTCAAGTCATTCGTTTCCTGTGAAAAATGGGAACATTCAAGCTGCGTAGCTGCTGTTGTTTGCTTTCCTGCATGTTCCTTGCGTTCTTGCAGTACACATGCCTGCAAGACCAAACTAAGCCTTCCAGTAAGCAGTGCAAGAATAAACAGAAATATTCACAATTTGGGAGACAGGCAAGGTATCAAGGATTTTTTTTTAAAAGGGACTAAACCTGTGAACTACCTGGTAACATCTGTACAGAGGCTATGGAGCCTCTTCAGGCATAGAATAGGGATGTGTAGGGTCAGGGCTATTTTTGGGCAGGAACGCACAGGAACGGAGTTCCGGCTGGCTCCCAAGTTGGCCACGCCCAGCAGGAACTCATTAGCATAATGGGCCACACCCAGCAGCAGAAACTCATTAGGACTGGTGTGTGGCCTAACATGCAAAAGAGTTCCTGCTACAAAAAAGCCCTGGGTTTTGACAACAAACAAGGTAAACAGAATAAGAAGCAGGGGTCTTTTCGGGCCGGAGCCCTTCGGAGCGCCGCTCCGCCAGTGTGCGTGGCGGCAAGCCCTGCCCCCGGATCCCCTGAGCCCCGCCCCTGGGTCCGCCGAGCCTCGCCCCCGGGTTGCCTGAGCCATGCGGAATTGGGCTCGCCCAGAGAGCCTCGCCCCCATGTCGCCTGAGCCGCGTGAGAGCGCTGCGGGAGGCCCGAAAAGCCTTTTTCTACAAAAAGACCCCTGATAAGAAGCAAAAGGTGGGTGTGGCTGGATGACCACATTTCTGGTAACATGGGGGTGTGGCCTAATGCGCTAATGAGCTGTGCTGTCAGGGGTGTGGCCTAATATGCAAATGAGTTTCTGCTGTTGGGTGTGGCCTATTATGCTAATGAGTTCATGCTGGGCTTTTTCTACAAAAAGAGCCCTGTTAGGGTTACTATTCCCCAGCTGGGGGCAGGGATCTTCTGTTTTCGCGGGCTCCTGCCTGCCAGCGGTCAGCTGCTTGTCAGGAAGAAATTCCACCCACCCACCCACCCCCAAACAGCAACATCATGTGCAATGCGCTGACATCACCCAGAAGTTATGTAGACACATTGGTGATGTTGGGGGGGGGGGTTGACACTCTGGTTTTGGGGGGAAACTCTATGTCCAAAACCCAGAGCATCACCCCTGATGTCACCAACATGCCTTCATCATTTCCAGGTGACACATGCACACTGTACAACATCCCTGCCCACTCTTGGAATGCACCCCTCAATCCCCCCACCGGCACAACGATCCAACTTGGCCACCCTAGTTGTGTAACATGAGCCCACCTGACCAGCAGGCAATGTGAAGCTTCAGGACTGGGCTAGGCCTGCATAAATTCTAAACCAGATGCAATAGAGCCTGCAATAGAACCATAGATCTACTTGCTTGTTTTTCAAAAGTACAGGGGGGAAAGCTACAGAAATAAAGGGCTATCTTTCCTATAGGGGTTCCAACCCCCCCGGTTTGCCAGGGGTCCCCTGTTTTTTTTGGGGGGGGGTTCTACCCACCACCAGCCAGATGGCCGGCAGGGGAAGCCCTGCCCCCAACACCCACAGCCACCCCTCTCTCTCAAGAGAGAAGGGAGAGGGGTGGCTGCCTTTCCTGCGTTTCCTCCCAAGCCCGATCTCCACTTGAGATCAGGCTTGCAGGGAAGTGCCAGCTCTGTCCACTTAAAAGGGAAATGCTGGCTCTTCGCTCTTAAAGGGGAAACGGCAGCTCCTTTAAGTGCAGGAAACTGGCGTTTCTGGAGATTGGGCGCGTGGGCGGGCGGGTGTGGGGGTGAACGTCCCCAACATGACGTCATCGCATTGGTGATGCCCCATCCCCTCCAGGAACACCCCCAAAGTCCCCTGCTGGGGGCGGAAGATGGACTTGGCAAACCTACTTTCTTACCAGGAAAAAAAAGAGCCGGGGGGGGGGGAAATGACAGACGGGGAATAGAGGGTCATAAAATTATCTGTAAAGTGGAAAAAGCAAACAGAAAGCTTTCTTTTCTCCTTTCCCCGTAAAACTAGAACTTGGGGGCACCCAATGATGTTGGCCGGCAACTGATTCAGGATGGGCAAAGGCAAGCACTTCTTTACTCACTGAGTAATTAATTTGTGGAATTCACTGCCAGGGGGTGTAGTGAAGGCCAGGACGAATGTCATTGGCACCAACCTTCTCATAACCATCTGATGTCAATAATAAATAAAATTAATTAACTAATCCATCGATTGCTTAATTCAGCTACCAAATGACTTCCCAGCAGGACAGGAATGTCTCATTCTGCCTCATAAATATGTTCAGAACAGGAGATCTGGAGAACCTCCAAGGAAAAGGAACACTCATAAAGTGAATTGCTATAATGCAAAAATAGCTGTGAGTGTAGTAGTAGTGGTAGTAGTAGCAGTAGTAGTAGTGGTAGTAAATCTCTGGATACCAGGAAGCAGCAGGGGAAGGCCTTGGCTTCTATGCCATGTCATTGACTCTTCACAATAACTTGTTGGCCAGTAGCCACTGTGTGAGACAGGATGCTGGACCTGAGGGACCACTGGTCTGAACTTCTTACGGTCTTGGTAGTAGGGGTGGTGGTAGTTAGTAAAAACCCAAGTATTCAGAGCTGTGGAGCTGCGGTGGCTCAAGTGGTTAAGACGCTGAACTGCAGGCTGTGGAATGTCAGTAGTTCAGCAGTTCGAGACCTGGGTGCTGCATGATGGAGTGAGCTCCCATCTCTAGTTCCAGCTCCTGCCAACCTAGCAGTTTGAAATCAAGGAATTGCACCTTCGGTGGGAAGGTAACAGCGTTCCGTGCGCCTTGGTGTTTAGTCATGCCGGCCACATGACCACGGAAACATCTCCGGACAGCGCTGGCTCTTCGGCTTTGAAACGGAGATGAGCACCACAACCCTAGAGTCGGATTCGACTGGCTTTCGAGCAAGGGAACCTTTACCTTTACCTTTATTCAGTGCAGTAGTTGGATGGCATTCCGAGATGCACTTCCATTTACATAATGATATACAGTTGGTCAATATGCTTATTATTTAACCAAAACGGGTCACTGTAACACAGAGTTAAAGCTAAAACAAGTTTAAGGGCAACTTTAAGAGTGTCTGGCTCTCTAGCAGAGCATATGTTTGGTGTTCAGGAGGACCAAAGTTCAGTCCCTGGCATCAGCACTTTTAAAAGCTTGCAGGGGATGGAAGATCCTTTCTTTGCCTAAGATCTCAGTGAGCTTCGGTTTGTCAGAGCTCTATGGATTAGTGGTCTGACTTGATATATGACAGGCCCACGTGTAAAATAAGTTAGGCTTGTTTGGGAGGGTAATAGAGAAGTTATGGCCTACGGGGTTGAGTTTCTGCAGAAGGTCCCTCCTTTGATCAATGACATCACCAGTAAAATATTAGCAAGTGTTGGAAGTCGTCTTCTGTGGCTTGAGCTCTGGAGAGGGACTGCCAGTCAAAGCAGACAACTAGGGTTTCCAGTTCTGGGTTGGGAAATTCTTAGGGTTGCCACCCCCCAATGGGGGAGGGGTTTCCCCTAATTTCGGGCCCCCAAACCCACTGGCCAGAGGGGAGCCACTTGCCTGAAGAGCCCCACCATGCCTGATGTGCCCAGAGGTGACGTCATCACACTGGGCACGTAGTGGGGGGATGCTCTAGAATTTGACTAAAAACTCTATGGTGACCATAGAGTGTTTGGCCAAATGCTAGAGCCCCCCCCCCCACAAGGATGTCACTTCCGGGCGATGTCATCATGCCAGGGATATCAGGTGCATGCACAAGATCCAGGAGAGCACCCTGGAGCTCCCCGCCGACAAAAGGTAGGGACTTGGGAAACCCTAGATACTCTAGAGATTTGAGGGCGGAACCTGGGAAGGGGAGGAACTTTAGCAGGGCATAATGCGTAGAGTCTACCCTCTAATTCAGCCATTTCCTGCAGGAGAACAAATCTCTTGTCATCTGGAGATCAGCTGCAATTCTGAGAGATCTCCAGACCCCATCTGGAGATTCACAACCCTACAGACAACAGTGAGCAAAATAGTTCAAGGGTCTGATTCAGTATAAGGCAGTTCTTTATGTCCCGGATAAATCTATTGTAAGTACACATTTTACAGTCAACAATAACGGTCTCCTGCAGGCCTCCTCTTTCCTTTCCAAGCCACGGCTGCAAATTCTGCCCCCAGTATAAGTGACACACGTCTTCCGATTTGATAGCAGGAAGGCAATCAAATCATCAGAATTAACTAGATCTCGAGGCAGGTCCTTTCTATATTCTGCTCTAGGTTCAGAATAAATGGAGCAGTGAAATGCATAATAACACAGAGACTCAATTTCCTGTGCTCCACAAAGACATAACCAGACACACATCTTGACACAATTTAAAATGTTCTTGCTGAGTTTTGGGTCAGGTGACCCTTTTTCAAGGATCGCCTACAGAAATTAAAATTCTTCTGTTTTCAGTTTTGAAAGATGCCTGACTTAGAAGAGTCACACAAATATGGACTACCTGTTGAGAACCTCTCTCTGTACCCAGCTCTAATTATGCTAAGATCCAATGCACAAGTTAGGGTTGCCAAGTCTTACCTGCTGTCGGAGTGGGGGACTCCCGGCTTCTTTTTGGAGTGCGCGTGCACGCGCCACGACCACGTCACCCAGAAGTGACACGACCACACTGGGCATGCTGGGGGCGGGGCCACGACCATCCGAGGGAAAAACAGCGTTTTCTCTCGGATGACTGTGGCCCCGCCCCCAGTGTGCCCAGCGTGGTCGCGTCACTTCCAGGTGACGTTCACGTCGGGTGCTTTGGGGGTGGGGTTCCCCCCTATTCGTAAAAGGTAGAGAACCAATCTATGTATCTATATTGGTTGCTGGGTCACCAATTGTAGTTAGAACAGAAAAGGGCTGCCTCATTCTGCCTGTGCAAGTTTTTTTAAATCTTCAATGATACTGCTCTGTAGGCTGAACATTCAGAAGTAATGTTAGGGTTGCGAGCTCTGGGCTGGAAATAGCCTAGGTTTGCCAGCCCCCCCCCCCCGAATACGGGGGGTCCCTGGTTTCTGGTGCTCCCGCAGTGCCAGCCAGCTGGCCAGCGGAAGACAGTTCCCGCCCCAAACACAATGTGCCTACATCACCCGGAAGTGATGTAGGCACGTCGGTGACATCAGGGGTGACACTCTGGGTTGTGGGCAAAACTCTATGGTAGAAGTAGAGTCAAGCCATAGAGTTTTGACCAAAAACTTACTGGAATGCTCCAGGAGAGGGGAGGGAAGAAGCACAGTCATCACTGACGTTCCTACATCACTTGCAGGCAGCGTAGGCACACCGTGCTACTTCCTTCCCCTCTCCCGGAGCATCCCGGTAAGTCCCCCGACAACTTCTCATTTGCACCTGTCAACCCTGGTTGGAAAAGTCCTGGAAAGATGGGGGTGAAGCCTAGGGAGGGAAAAAATTGGGCAAGGGACCTCACTGGGATACAATGCCATCTATCCATTTCCCCCAGAAGCAGCCATTTCCCCCAGAAGAAATGATCTCTGTCATCTGGGGACCAGCTGTAATTCTGGGAGATCTCCAGGCCCCACCTGAAGCGTGGCAACCCTAAGGGATGTACTTGGCAACCAAAAAACAGGTCCTTCCCGGCGGTGGCACCCTGTCTAAAGAATGTTTTGCTTCTGTATCTCCATCTGGTACCAACTTGGTAATTAACATGAGGATTTTTTTTAAAAAAGGGTTTCTCAGGAGTTTTTGCATTGTGTGTAATTCAGATCCTTTTTGATTTTTGTTGTTTCTAGGGTTTATTTATTTGTTTTTTTACATTATTCATAGTCTACCTTTCTCATTTGGACTCAAGGCAGATTGCACAGAGTGAGTCAATGCAATCAACGGGACGGGACATTCAATAAACAATGCAATAGGATTAGGGTTGTAGAACCCACCAGAAGTCTAAAAGCAGGACTGAAGCAAAGCAGAAGTATTAACCTGACACATTAAATGATGCAAAATTCCATAGTAGGATCCTCATTTCAGCAAGTGATACAGAGTAGTATACAGACCACAGTCCCGAATTTTCCCAAGTAACTTCGTGCATCATTTAGTACAGTCCAATCCCATCGCCTGAGTAGAAAAGCCCTCTTGAATAATTCAGTTTTGCACAGTTTTCCAGAGTTTTCAGAGCAGCTACTGCCCTAATTGAATGTTTTGCTTCTGGTTTTAGTTTTTCTGATACTTACTTGAATTTACATTTTGAGTTTAGTTTATAAACCTGCCACTTTATCCTTTGTTATGCTCTTCCAGGCTGTGTTATATTGCTGTTATTTTCTTTTCATATGATTAGGCAGGTTTTGTTTTCTCAAATGTGTTCTAGAATATGAATTACATAACAAATAGGTATTTCTAGTGATTGGCAGGGGAAAATTCTGGTACACTTTGCCATATCCATATATATATATATATAAAAAAAAGAGATAGGGAGAGGAAAATTCTGGTACACTTAGCCATATATATATATATATATATATATATATATATATATCACAGGAAGCCAGGGAATACACCTTTCAAAAATAGTACCAGGCATTGCCACAGCTACCAGGGAGGTGGTTAGGGGAACAAAATCCGGAGGACTCCTTGGGAGCCATACAAAGGGCCCCTGATGTGTGGCTATAAATTCAGTGGTCCCTTTATCAAGAGAAAGAGAAGATACACATGTATCCTAGGATAGTCACTCAGCCTAGCCTACCTCATAGGGGTGTTATGAAAGGAAAATGGGAGGATGCTACATGCACTGGCCCAAGCTCCTTGGAGAAAGGCTGGAATATGGGCAGCCTGTGTCGTGTGGTGGTTAGAGTATTGATCTAGGATCGAGAAGACCCAGGTTTGAATCCCTCCTCTAGCACAGAAGCGTGGGTGAGCTTGGGCCAATCACATACTCTCCGGGTTGTTGTGAGAATAAAACTGAGGAGAGAATGATATAAGTCCCTACTGGGGAGAAAGGCAGGAAGTTAATGAATTAATAAAATTTAAAAAGAAATGAGAAGAATGGAATGGGGAAAATGTACAGAGTACTCACTACCTGGTCATTTCAACTAGAGATCCCAGGGACTGAACCAGGAACCTTCTGCATGCCAAACAGATATTCTACCACTGAGCCACAGTGCCACCCCAAATGTGAAACTTCCTTTGTCATCAGAAAGCATAAGACAAGAAACTCAAGTGTCACTGGCTGCTAGAAATAACTGGCTCTCAACGTGGGACCAAACGTGTGGATCCCTGGCAAAAGGTAAACGCTACTGCTCCTCTCCAGTCTGAAAATCTGAAAAAGGACTCACTAGAAATAAAGGCTTGCTTTCCATCCTGAAGCAAAATGCCTTCACCGTGGAACTAGGATTCCCAGACCACTGCCGGGGGTAAATCCCGCCCCCAACTGGCCCAAAGGTGGCATGATGAAGTCACCCAAATGCTCTACTTTTGGGGCAAAACTCTATGGGAAAATTGCCTACAAACCATAGAGTTTTGCCCAAAAACTAGAGTGTCACCCCTGACATCAGCAATGCAATGACATCACTTTCGGGTGATGTCGTCACACCATACATGGAAAGGGCGTGCAGCAGAAGATCCAGGAACAGACCCAGGATCCCTCCACCGGCTGCCAGGTAGGACCTGGCCACCCTACTTGGACTCATCCTCTCTCACAACTTGGCTTAAAATGAAATATGAGGCAAGGTTAGGTCTCTCTGTAAAGGTCTCTTGCTCAGAAAGGCCAGTAGAAGATCTTAGAATGGGTTGAGGGGCTCCAATGTTTTCGGTCACATACGAAATTGCTGTATAATGAGTCATCCCGTTAGCACATCTAATTCAGCATTGTCTTATTCTGACTGGCAGCTGCCCTTCAGGGTTGCAGGATGAGAAAGGTCTTCCCCGCACCTGAGATCCTTTTAACTGAAGCTGAAGAAGAAGAAGAAGGATCGGCTTTATACCCTGCTTTTCTCTACCTTAAGGTGTCTCAAAAGGGCATAACATTGCCTTTCCCTTCCTCTCCCCACAACGGGCACCTTGTGAGGCAGGCGGGGCTGAGAGGGTTCCGAGAGAACTGTGACTGGCCCAAGGTCACCCAGCAGGCTTCATGTGGAGGAGTGGGGAATCAAGCCCACTTCTCCAGATTAGTGTCTGCCGCTCTTAACCACTACACCACGCCAGCACCAAGATGACAGGGAATGACCCTGGGACCTTTTATATGCCAAGCATGTCCTCAACTATAGAGTGACTTCCCTTCCCAAACAGCCCAGAATGTTTTACATACACAAATGTCATCCTTGCTGTTGAAGCAAGCATGAAGACACAGGCTCTCACGGTCCTGGAGCCCCTGCCATCCTTCCATGGCCGTAATATCCCAAAGGAACAAGGTCAACGTAGAGCCCTCATCCATCTTCTTAATAACCAAGATGAAAGAGGTGGACTAAATGGCACTGGGTTTCTATGGCACTGGGAGCCAGTAGTGGAGGAGACCCTAAGCTCAGACCTTGCTGAAGCACCAGTGATGGGGATCAGTTCAGCCATTGCCTGATGTCAGCAAGCCAGGAGGAAGCAACAAGTGAGATGACACTGATCATTGTCACTTGTGACAGGACTGAGGCACGAGGCCTCATTGCAGTGGAAGCTGCTGGTTGCCAGCAACCCTCCAAATCAGCTACCTTCCAGGAACTTCCCCGGTAAGTTAAATGGCCATCCCGCCCATGAGAGTACCATACCTTGAGGAATGCTCCTGGTAGGCCTCTCTCTTTCTCTCCCACCGTCTTTCCTTCTCTCCCGTCCTCAGAAACAAGGGAAAGCGGCCAAGCCATCTGGATAAACCCAGCCATCAGGGTTGGCATGTTGCGATGAGCCACTTTAGCCCAAGTCCCTCTCCACCACTTCCGCCTCCTCAATTTGTCACTCACACAACAACTTCCACTCTGACATATGGTGAGCACACAGAGCTTGGCTGAGGGATGACTTGGCTGGCATATGACTCTGAGAGCTGGAGTCTATGGCCAGAACTTCCTGAGTCAGATTTACACCGACGTAACCTCTCCACGAAGCCTTCAGAATACGTAGCAATAAACATGGGAAAAGCCTAGACTGACATGCAGCCTGAATTTCTGGTAAAACCTGAAAGCTGCCACCGGCCACACGACTCTACAAGGACAGAATAGCGTCACTGTACCCATTGGCATTTCAATGCTGAACACTGGATATGATCCTGGGCCTACAGTGGTGTGGCCTACAGGCTCTGTGGAGGCCTAGAGAACAACAACAAGAAGAAGAGATTGGATTTATACCCCCCCCTTCACTACCCAAAGGAGTCTCAGAGCGGTTTACAAACTCCTTTCCCTTCCCGTCCCCACAACAGACACCCTGTGAGGTAGGTGGGGCTGAGAGAGGTCCTGGAGCCCCTCCAGGGACTTTATACACACACATTCCTCACTATTCCTTTGTCTTATTCTAATTCAAAGGAATACAAAACCTATGATGCAGTGTGACTCCAACACGTATGACTACATCTGGAACCTAGGCTATAACTGAATTGGGTAATTAATGAAAAATGGAAGATTGTCTTGATTTTGTACATTCCTGATGGGCTTCCCAAGAAAATCCATTGCACAGGACCAACAACAATTGCAACTGTGGCTTTCATAATTCCGAGTAAGGACAGAATGTAGAAATGGTGTAGTAATCTCTGCACCTGATCCAACGCTCCCTGTATCTGCACAGCAAGACTGTAGGAGTCTGGTGCTTGTTCTATATCAGGCTCATGTCTCAAGCTGCTTGTTCAACTCCATCATTCTCCTTCTGCCTCAGCATTTCTTTTTGAGAGCAGGTGGCTCCTGTATTTAAGGCCCCAGACTCGCTGAGAACTGAGGCCGCTTGCTCATCAGCTCTGCCAAATCCCTCTGACTAATAGTCTTCTGATGCTGTTGGGGGTTTCATCCCTGGCGGTGTCTCAAGCTTATTAGACAATCATTTTCATCTTTGGTCGAGAGCATCGGTGACCATGGCTGGAAAGAGAGGTGTGGGAAGGATTCTGGCTATTTAAAATAGAAAAAGAGGGAGTTGGATGCCTGATTTCCATGGTTATTTTTTAAACCCAATAATACAGTGCTTGTGCTGTTTATTGCAGTACAAGATGTCAAAAAATCACTCATAAATTGTTCCTTTTTGCGCACTGATTCCAGAGCCAAAGCTTGAATGCATACCGGCTGGCACCGTGAATGAAAGCGAGTTCCAAAGGTATTCCGGTATCTGAAGAAGGACTCCTCAGTACATTTAACTCATGGCTCCTGCTTCTATAAAGCACCCACAAACATCATTCCAATATGGTTTGCTTCTGAGTGGCTCCTCTAACCTCCAGAGAGCTAGCGGAATAGAAACCACCCTATTCAATTATATTGCTTTTATGCAAAATCTACCACTGAGCGAGTAGGTAAGGTCTAGGATGGGCAAAATGGCAGCACAGCTGGACTCTAGAAACATGACTGTGGCCCAGCAATTCAATTGCCATTGGTCACATGACATCTATGAATGAAAAAGGAACCTCATGCAGTTGCTTAGGCAAGTCTGTCCTTATCAGTCAACTCCCCAGCAGCACTATGCGAACATGCATGCGCCTAGGGTTGTGAACTCCAGTATGGGAAATGGGGGTACAGCCAGGGGAGGATGGAGTTTGGGATGGAGAGGACCTCAGTGAAGTATAATTAGTGTTGCCAGTCTCCAGGGGGCACCTGAAGATCTCCCACTAACGACTGTTTTCAAAATGACCCAGATCAGTTCCCCTGGAGAAAATGGCTGCTTTGGAGGGTGGGTTCTGTGGCATTATACCCTGCTGAGGTCCCTCCCCTCCCTAAACCCTGCCCTCCCCAGGCTTAGGCTTGCCAACTCCCGCATTAGGGCGGGGGTCCACAGATTTGAGATCCCCCACCCCCGCTTTTTAAGAATAGGCCGGCGGGAGTTGCTCTAGCTGCAGCAATAGAGACGAAGGCTAGAGCGCCCCAGGTCTCTGACCGTCGGTGGGCACGTCTGCCTTCAAAGAGTGTAGTCTGCTACTCGCCTCGCCTCCTTAGCGCTGCCCACTCCCCACATCCCTCCTTTGGCGGGTGATCTGCTTGTGTGCCGCCTGCATTCCTCCCAAGCCAACGCTGGCAGACCAAGGTGAGTCCAAGCAGCAGGCAACCATCCCCTCCTCCTTGCTGAGTGCCGCCTTCCCCCCCACTCCTGGGGTGCCAGAAGAAAGGCGTGGATGCAATGCTGGAGGGCTCCAAGGCAGCTTCGGCTGTCACTGGGCCCACCAGCCCAGCCTTCCAAGAGCAGCGAGGGAAGGGAGAGAGAGAGAGCGCCCACCCGAAGGAAGGGAACTGCCAGGGCAGCCCACAAGCCCTGGGCTCCCATCTGACAGCTGCTCTGCAAAAGCGCCCGAGAGAGAGGGAGGGAGGGAGGGGGCAAGCCAGAGCTTCTCCTGTCCACTCCAGCACTCCACCCGGCACAGAAAGGTGCACCTTTACCTGCCTGGCAACTGGGACGCACGCCCTTTGTCCAGCCTCCCTTCTCAAGCCTTGGTGCAGCATATCCTGTCTTTCTCCGCTGGGCGCCCCCTTCTCCTGAAAGCTTTTTATGGATCTCTTCCACTCCTCTGTTTTAGGGAGGGGTGGTTGCTCTTGGGACTTTCCTGCTCTAGTCTCAGGCTGCAACATGCCTCCCCCCCCCCAGTCCTTGCCCTCAAATTGTCCTTATAAAAAA
>NW_015164208.1:262216-282760 GCF_001447785.1 Gekko japonicus
TAGGCTCCATTGAAATACATTACACTACAAGGAGGGTTGCAATAAAAATGCGGAATGGATTTTCCATTAGGGTCTCTGAGCCCAAATAAACTGGGAATGGAATAAGAGACCATGGAGTGGAATGACAGCCCCTAGGAGTAATAGAAGTGGTCTGGGACTGGAATGAGAGACCACGGAGTGGAATGACAGCCCCTAGGAGTAATAGAAGTGGTCTGGGACTGGAATGAGAGACCACGGAGTGGAATGACAGCCCCTAGGAGTAATAGAAGTGGTCTGGGACTGGAATGAGAGACCACGGAGTGGAATGACAGCCCCTAGGAGTAATAGAAGTGGTCTGGGACTGGAATGAGAGACCACGGAGTGGAATGACAGCCCCTAGGAGTAATAGAAGTGGTCTGGGACTGGAATGAGAGACCACGGAGTGGAATGACAGCCCCTAGGAGTAATAGAAGTGGTCTGGGACTGGAATGAGAGACCACGGAGTGGAATGACAGCCCCTAGGAGTAATAGAAGTGGTCTGGGACTGGAATGAGAGACCACGGAGTGGAATGACAGCCCCTAGGAGTAATAGAAGTGGTCTGGGACTGGAATGAGAGACCACGGAGTGGAATGACAGCCCCTAGGAGTAATAGAAGTGGTCTGGGACTGGAATGAGAGACCACGGAGTGGAATGACAGCCCCTAGGAGTAATAGAAGTGGTCTGGGACTGGAATGAGAGACCACGGAGTGGAATGACAGCCCCTGGGGGGAGCAAGAGGTCCCTGTCACACGGCAGGGAAAACACGGGGCGAAGTGCGGCTTTTAAAAGCCGCACCAAAAAAGAAACGCCGTGGCGGGATCCCATGATTAGATGCCGGGGAGGAAGAGATGAGTGAGAGGGGGAGGCTCGAGCATGCGCAGTACGGCAGGGGGCAGGGGATGCGCCAGCGAAAAGACGCGCCGGCAATCCCACAGCCGCATTTGCCGCGGCCCATTCAATTGAACCACCCAGGTAGGTGGTTCTTTTTTGATGCACGTTTTGGGCGGTTGGGATGGATCGGGGACGGCCATGGCATGATTGCCAGATGTTGCTGTGTGATCACGCCCGTTTGATGCGGCCCCGATCCGTCCCTCTCCCAGCCCAAAACGCCTCGTGTGAACAGGGCCAGAGTGTTCTGGAACTGGAATGACAGGCCCAAGAGTGGACTGGACAAACACTTGTCAGGGATGTTCTTGGATGGTCCTGCATTGAGCAGGGGGTTGGACTAGATGGACATCAGAAGGGGTAGAGCTAGGGAAGTTATATCACTTGACCTTTGACCTGGAAGTGGCATTTCTCCTGGCTCCACCCCCAAAGTCTCCTGGCTCCACCCCCAAAGTCCTCAGATATTTCCTGAGTTGGACTTGGCAACCCTACCCAGGCTCCCCCCCCCCCCAATTTCCACGGCTTTCCCACAAATCTCCCAGTATTTCCCAACACAGAGATGGCAACTCTAGGTACAATACCATAGAGTCCACCCTCCAAAGCAGCCAATTTCTCCAGGGGAACTGATCTCTGTTATCTGGAGATGAGTTTTAATTCTGAGAGAGTTCCAAGCCCCACCTGGAGCCTGGTAACCCAACATGTGCCACAAGCTTGAGGCAATTTAACTCTCTCTCTCTCCCTCAAAATACCCTGTTCTTTTTTGTAGATCATTCATAGAGCACATTTATTAGAAGCCTGGATACAATTCAGCCTGGAAGGGGGTGTTGCCCACTGTTGCTTTGTTAGCGGTGGTATTGCCTTATTTACGCTAAGCAGGCCTAAGCTAGGTCAGTGCCTGGATTTGTGTACCACGTTTTTTCTCTCTCTCCTTCACAGAGATGATTTTCAGACAAGACCAGGAATCCACTGTGCCTAAAAGCGATGCATTCGTGATGTAAATATCCCGCACCAAAATGCCTCACAGAGTTACCATGGTAGGAGTGCAGCTCTTGATCTGTATGTCCTTCTGCCAGGCCGTCATTTCATGTCTGATGGTCAGGGCCTATGATCTCCTGCCCTGACCCAGCCTTCCTGAATCTGATTTAAAAGCCAAAAGTTTCTCTTTGCCTTGTCAGAAAAGGCTTATGGGATGTTGAATGAGGAGCACCCCTAAAGCACGTGCGGCCTACTCTCTGTATAATCAACAGACGACAGTAGCAGAGGATACTGTTTGCTAAAGAGAGCTTATTCCAGCTGCTCTTGCAGAAATCGCTGTTGAGAAGAAACCAAAAGCTTTCCTTAGGTTGTGCACCAATCAAAGGCATATTTTGGGGAAAGGCAACATGAAACAGGATTATTCCACTAAAATGAGGGTGTCCCCCCCCCCCTCAGCTGATTAAAAACTCTTTCACTATTTCCTCAGGTAAATATGTCAGCATAGGTATAATTCCTTAAAGTGCCACAAACCATTGGTATTTCTAGCTCAGCATCAGGCACTCTAATTGAATAGGGTTACCAGGTCCTTACCTGTCATCGGCGGGGGGTGGGAGGGAGGTCGCTGGGAGCAGGGGGTGGGGCAACATTGCCATGTGTGATGACATCATCACTTCCACATGACATCATCATGTCAGGGACATCCCAAGGGCTCGTGGGTGTTGGGGAGGGGCTTCCCCCCACTGGCCTGCTGGCCAGCAGTGGGTAGGAGCCCACAAAATCGGGGGACCCCCTGCTCCCACCAGGGGGCTGGCAACCCTACTAAATGAAAGCAGCTCTCTGGAATTTCCACATTTGTTGCTTAAATATTTTTATCTGGAGCTGCCAGGGATTAAACCTCAGATCTTCTACATGTAGTCTACAATTCAGCCATGGCCCCATAATGACCAGGAATTGTGGTTACCAACCTCCAAGTTCCAGTTTCATCAGTGTGCATACACATGAAAGCTTATACTCAGGATTAAACTTTGTTGGTCTTCAAGGTGCTACTGGACTCAAACTTTGTTATGTTGCTTTAGACCAACACAGCTACCCACCTGAATTTATCTCCTGCTAGTTGCCAGCCTCAGCCAAACAGCCCTAGCTACAAGTATGTGACAGGAAGTCACATGACAGAGTCCTATAACAAGAAGAGTCAAAGTTATAACCTTACCCATTTCCAGATCAGGACTATGGGCAGCAGAGATACCAGGACAGGAAATGCAAGATGACCACTACATAGGGTTGCCAGGTCTGGGTTGGAAAATACCTGGAGACTTTGGGGGTGGAGCCAGGAGAGGGCGGGGTTTGGGGAGGGCCCTCAGCATGATACAATGCCATAGAGTCCACCCTACAAAGCAGCCATTTTCTCCAGGGGAGCTGATCTTTGTTAGCTGGAGATCACTTGTAAAAGCGGGAGATCCCCAGGCCCCACCTGGAGGCTGGCAACCCTACCGCTACATGGTACAGATACAGTGAACTTTGCAGCAATCAGGTTCAGCAAGCAAACATACTGTTTTTGACAGCCATGATCACTCATGAGCCAAGTCTCAGATCTGTTTGTTTCACTGCTATCCAAGTTCAATCAAAATCAAACAGCCAGAGTCACTGGCTGACTGTTTAATCTGCTCACTACGTAGTAAAAGCAGGTTTGTGCGAGCATGAAGAGACTAGAGCTCTCATCAGGGTGCGTAGGAACACACATGTGTGAAATTCTGCCAATTGCATTATATTGTACTTTTTGAATATGTGAAAAGTAACCTGACAAACAGGCTTGAACTGCTTGCAAACAGACAGATGATCAATGAAAAAAAATGGCTCCCTGTTCTCAGTTGGCAAAGAGAATGTGAGCCCTGCTGGTGAACTGCTGAACAGTTTGGGTGCCACAGCAGAGAAGGCATGTATTTCATGGCCACCTTGCTTCAGACGGTGCAGACAGGTGGACTAGTTTTGATGGTAGGAACCCAGGATCTTTTCCAGAGTGTGTATCTACTAGCGCAAACTGCTTCTAGGGTTGCCAGTCCCCAGGTCCTGGTGGGGGTTCCCCTGATTTTCGGGGCTTCTGACTGCCACTGGCCAACAGGTCATCCGGGTAAACCCCACCCCCAAACAGCAACATTGCTGGGCAATGTCCCCGCTGTGATGCCCCTGATGAGACATCATCACATAGGGAATGTTCTGCAGTGATGCTCTGGTTTGAGGGCAAAACTCTCTGGTTTGAAGCCGGTTTTACCATAGAGTTTTGCCCAAAAACCAAACATCCCCAGTGCAATGATGTCACTACCAGGTGGTGTCATCCCATTGAGGACATCCCGGAAGGCCCCCCCCAATCCCCCCGCCAGCGTGGTGAGGAGACTTGGCAGCCATAACTGCTTCCCTTCCCTTCTTTCTGTGATTTCTCTCATACCAGGCTTGGCAACCAAACAAAATGAACAGATTTTCACCTTTCCACTCCTCTGCCATTCCATATTTTCTGTCTGTGCTATTTCCTCCTAAATTCTGGTTTAAATAGGGCATTTTCTAAAACTCAGTTGCAGCATGCGCAGTTGGCACAGTTGGCTAAAACCTCACTTGTTCCCCACATGCATTCCACACATGCATTCCCCACACGCATTCCAGATGCATATGTATTCATTCATAAAACACCAGAGAAATATTCTTGATAAAATAGTAAAAATTATTCTATTGTAATTTAAGGAAGTTATTTACTAATGTGTACATGAAGGCCGAGCGCCGAAGAATAGATTCTTTTGACCTATGGTGCTGGAGAAGACTCTTGAGAGTCCCCTAGACTGCAAGAAGATCAAATCAGTCAATCCTAAAAGAAATCACCCCTGACTGTTCCCTGGAAGGCCAGATAATGAAACTGAAGCTCAAATACTTTGGCCACCAAATGAGAAGGGAGCCCTCACTGGAGAAGACCCTGGTGCTGGGAAATACTGAAGGTCAAAGAAGACGGGGACAGCAAAGGATGAGATGGTTAGACAGTGTCATAGATGCAACGAACATGAAATTGAACCAACTTCAGAGGACGGCAGAAAACAGGAGGGCCTGGCGAGATCTTGTCCATGGGGTCGCGAAGAGTCGGACTCGACTGTGCGACTGAACAACAACAACTACACATGTACTCATCCTGACCTGGATAGCCCAGACTAGTCCAATCTCATCAGATCTCGGAAGCTAAGCAGGGTCGGCCCTGGCTAGTATTTGGAGGGGAGAACTTCCACGGAATACCAGGGGCATGGCATGGAGGCAGGCAAGAGCAAATCACCTTTGAATGCCTCCTGCCGTTGAAAATGCCACGGGGTCACCATAAGTCAGCTGTGACTTCACGGCACTTCCCACACCAGCACATGTACTCATATGCAGGGGTCATTTTGTAGAAAAAGAGGTGCAGGAGCTCATTAGCATAACTTATTTGCATATGCCACACCCCCTGACATCACTAGAAGTGTGTCAGAAGGAAAAACCCATGGCTCAGGCTCCACTGGACTGTTTTGGATTGCTAGCTATGGGAGGGGGGGATGTGCAGATCCTCATGCTTCTTATGGCCCGGGACTGCTGGGAGCAGGGGGCGGGACTTGTTGCATGTGCCCGCCCCCTGGGCTCTTTACTGCCAGAGCTCCGCTCCTGTGCGCTCCTGCAGGAAAGGACCCCTCCTCATTTGCATGGGTAAAATACACAGGGGAGAAATAAAAAAACCCTCTTGATACCACCATGTACACAGTCTCATCAAGGTTGCTTTTTTGCAGTGTTTTATCAGTGCCAACCTAGCAGTTCGAAAGCAAGAAATTGCAAGTAGATAAACAGGTACCCCCCCTCATGGATCACTGCCTTGTCGTGGCGAGGGGGCTTGCGCAGTTCAATGAAGCTGTGGGCTATGCCGTGAAGGGCCACCCAAGACGGACAGGCCACAGCAGAGAACTCAGACCAAGCGTGATCCACCTGGAGAAGGAAATGGCAACCCACTCCAGTATTTTTGCCAAGAAAACCCCATGGACAGTATCAAAAGGCTAAAAGATATGACGCCGGAAGATGAGCCCCTCAGGTCGGAAGGTGTCCAATATGCTACTGAGGAAGAGCAGAGGGCAAGTACAAGTAACCCCAGAAAGAGTGAAGCGGCTGGGCCAAAGCCGAAAGGACCCTCAGTTGTGGATGTGTCTGATGGTGAAAGGAAAGTCCAATGCTGCAAAGAACAATACTACATAGGAACCTGGAATGTAAGATCTATGAATCAAGGTAAGCTTGACGTGGTCAAAAATGAGATGGCAAGACTGAACATCGATATCCTAGGAATCAGTGAACTAAAGTGGACAGGAATGGGCGAATTTAACTCAGAAGACCATTATATCTACTACTGTGGCCAGGAATCTCGTAGAAAAAATGGTGTGGCCTTTATAGTCAACAAGAGAGTGCAAAAGGCAGTACTGGGATACAATCTCAAAAATGACAGAATGATTTCTGTCCGATTCCAAGGCAAACCATTCAACATCACAGTAATTCAAGTGTATGCCCCAACCACTGATGCAGAAGAGGCTGAAGTAGACCGGTTCTATGAAGACCTACAACACCTCCTAGAACTAACACCAAAAAATGATGTCCTCATCATCATAGGGGACTGGAATGCTAAAGTAGGAAGTGAAAAGGTAACTGGAATAACAGACAAGTTTGGCCTTGGAAAGCAAAATGAAGCAGGGCAAAGGTTAACAGAGTTTTGTCAAGAGAACACACTGGTCATAGCGAACACCCTTTTCCAACAACCTAAGAGGCGACTCTACACATGGACATCACCAGATGGGCAACACCGAAATCAGATTGACTATATAATTTGCAGTCAAAGATGGAGAAGCTCTATCCAGTCAGTAAAAACAAGACCTGGAGCTGACTGTGGTTCAGATCATGAGCTACTCATTGCAAAATTCAGACTTAAACTGAAGAAAATCGGGAAAACCATGAGGCCATTCAGGTTTGACCTAGATCACATCCCTGATGAATATACAGTAGAGGTGAAGAATAGATTCAAGGGTCTGGATTTGATAGATAGAGTGCCTGAAGAACTATGGACAGAGGTTCGTGACATCGTACAGGAGGCAGCAATCACCACCATACCAAAGAAAAAGAAATGCAAGAAAGCAAAATGGCTTTCTGATGAGGCTTTACAAATAGCAGAGGAAAGAAGGAAAGCGAAAGGCAAAGGCGAAAAGGAAAGATTTACCCAACTGAACGCAGATTTCCAGAGAACAGCAAGGAGAGATAAGGAGGCCTTCCTGAATGAACAGTGCAAAGTAATAGAAGAAAACAATAGAATGGGAAGGACTAGAGATCTCTTCAAGAAAGTTGGAGAAATCAAGGGAGCGTTCCATGCAAAGCTGGCCATGATAAAGGACAAAAACGGTAGGGACCTAACAGAAGCAGAAGAGATTAGGAAAAGATGGCAAGAATACACAGAAGAACTATACAAGAAAGACCTCAATGTCCTTGACAAACACGACGGTATAATCACTGACCTTGAGCCAGACATCCTGGAATGTGAAGTTAAATGGGCCTTAGAAAGCATTACTAACAACAAAGCTAGTGGAGGTGATGGTATTCCAGCTGAGCTATTCAAAGTCTTAGAAGATGATGCTGTTAAAGTTCTGCACTCCATTTGCCAGCAAATTTGGAAAACGCAACAGTGGCCACAGGATTGGAAAAGATCAGTATACATTCCAATCCCAAAGAAGGGCAATGCCAAGGAATGTTCAAACTATCGCACAATTGCACTCATATCACACGCTAGCAAGGTCATGCTCAAGATCCTACAAGCTAGGCTTCAACAGTACGTGGATAGAGAACTACCAGAAGTACAAGCTGGGTTTCGAAGAGGTAGAGGAACTAGAGATCAAATTGCCAACATTCGCTGGATTATGGAGAAAGCAAGAGAGTACCAGAAAAATATCTACTTCTGCTTCATTGACTATGCTAAAGCTTTTGACTGTGTGGATCACAACAAACTATGGCAGGTCCTTAAAGAGATGGGAGTACCAGACCACCTCACATGTCTCTTGAGAAACCTGTATAAGGGCCAAGAAGCGACAGTTAGAACCGGATACGGAACAACTGATTGGTTCAGCATAGGAAAAGGAGTACGACAAGGATGTATACTGTCACCTTGCTTATTTAATATATATGCAGAGTACATCATGCGAAATGCTGGCCTGGATGAATCACAAGCGGGAATTAAGATTGCTGGGGAAAAGATCAACAACCTCAGATATGCAGATGATACCACTCTAATGGCTGAAAGTGAAAAGGATCTAAAGAGCCTCTTGCTCAGAGTAAAAGAGGAGAGCGCAAAAGTGGGCTTGAAGCTCAACATCAAAAAAACTAAGATCATGGCATCCGGCCCCATCACTCCTTGGCAAATAGAAGGGGAAGTCGTGGAAGTAGTGACAGACTTCACGTTCCTGGGATCCCAGATCACCGCAGACTGTGACTGCAGCCATGAAATTAAAAGACGCCTGCTCCTTGGGAGGAAAGCGATGGCGAACCTAAACAGCATGATAAAAAGTAGAGACATCACCCTGCCAACAAAAGTCCGCATGGTCAAAGCAATGGTATTCCCAGTAGTCATGTATGGCTGCGAGAGCTGGACTATAAGGAAGGCCGAGCGCCGAAGAATAGATTCTTTTGAACTATGGTGCTGGAGAAGACTCTTGAGAGTCCCTTGGACTGCAAGAAGAACAAATCAGTCAATCCTCAAAGAAATCAACCCTGACTGTTCCCTGGAAGGCCAGATAATGAAACTGAAGCTCAAATACTTTGGCCACCAAATGAGAAGGGAGCACTCACTGGAGAAGACCCTGATGCTGGGAAAGATTGAAGGTCAAAGAAGACGGGGACGGCAAAGGATGAGATGGTTAGACAGTGTCAGCGATGCAACGAACATGAAATTGAGCCAACTTCGGAGGACGGCGGAAGACAGGAGAGCCTGGCGGGAGATTGTCCATGGGGTCGCGAAGAGTCGGACTCGACTGTGCGACTGAACAACAACAACAAAACAGGTACCACTTTGGTGGGAAGGTAACAGCGTTCCGTGCGCCTTGGTGTTTAGTCATGCTGGCCATATGACCACAGAAACGTCTTCGGACAGCGCTGGATGGAGATGAGCACCGCAACCCCAGAGTCGGAGTCGACTGGCTTTCGAGCAAGGGAACCTTTACCTTTACTATCAATGCTAATTATGAGGATTGGAAACACAAAAGCAGGGGGGAGAGACATAGGGGTCTCAGGAACACACCGCTGCGCCAAACTGCCCATGTACAGTGTTCTGTACAAAAACCCCTAAATTAAACAAAAATGGAAGACAGACAAGATTCCTAATGCAGTGAATCCACTTCAGGAACCAGACCAGATCATTCATATTTCAGAAAAAGACCTGGGAGAATTTGGGATGAGGAGCCTTTCAGAAACTCCCCGAGTAATAAAACAAGAAGAGGATGTGTTTTCTCAGCATCAGGCACTGTCTGGGCAGCCACTTCTCCTGCTCCCGCTTCATCTGTAGCGATCTATATTAAATATTTATCTGGGGGGGGGGGGAACCCAAGCTCTGTATTGCAAGCACATTTTCCATTATGGGGCCTTTATCAACAGATATTCTCCAAAGATATTTTCCCTTGAGCTGACTGCTCCCCCCCCCCCGAGTATTAGAGTTAGAATTTCCGACAGAATGACATCTTCTCCCCCCCCTTCTCTCCCCATGACCTTTTTCGCTCCATAACAAGCTGCTGATATGCTGGAATTTACGGGGTTATAAACATTTTTTATTGAGTGGGGAAGGAGCCGGGTAATTTGGCAGCGTCTTTTTCTAATAAAAAAAAAATCTGCAGGGGGAGGAGATGATGTTTGACACCAATAAAGTGCTGGAAGGAGCCGCCGTGTACATCTGAAGACGGCAGCTTCGAATGACACTGGAGGGCAGCTCTTGATTGCTCTCTCGGGGGCTCCGGAGTCCTGCACCCGAATAAAACAAATGTTACTTCAGTGGAGGGAGTGCCGGGTTCAAATTCCTGCTCAAAATGAGAGCTCTCCGGGTAGCCTTCAGGAGACGCTATGCCCATCTTAGCTGCCCTAGAGACTTCCTGCATAAAATACTGTAATGCATTCTGTTTGGGGCCACAGTGTGTGTTAAACGTGTGGGATATAAATTTAAAAATAAATATATAACCTCCAGGTGGGGCCTGGAGATCTCCTGGAATTGCAGCTGATCTCCAGACTACAGAAATCAGCCCCCCCTGGAGAAAATGGCTGCTTTTGCAGGTGGACTCTATGGCATTATACCTGTTGAGGTCCCTCCCTTCCCCCCTTCACACCTAGCATTTCTAGATCTTCCAGGGAGACCCTACTGTAAAACTGCCATCTATGAAAAGCAGAGCTTTTCCCATGATGGCCCTGGAATTATGGAATGTGATTCCCCCACAGTCCTATATATATTCTTTCCTGGTCTGTGTTCAGAAGTAGGTTCCATTAGGATCACCAACCCCCAGTGTTTCAGAATTCCGAAGGTGCCCACAGGGTCAAAATGTTGGGAACTTCTGGTCTACTTTGACTGGCAGCAAGCCACAGGCCAAAATGGATATTTCCCAAGACATGATACATCAGAGCCTTTTAACTGGAAGTACAGGGGACTGGAGTCATGACTTCCTGCTTACACAGTATGTGATCTGTCACTGAACCCACCCCCATCCCCCTGTTACAGAGTCCTCCAATGCAAATTGCTGAAACAACAGTATGCTGGTGGAAGTGTCTCAAATTTGGTGATCAAAGCCTATTTTGAAAGGTGAAAAAATACCACTGAGTCAATGAAAACAGCTGATGTAAGGAAATGCTAACCAAATTATGAAAATCTAGCAGCTCTGATAAAAGATTATGAATAGGGATGGGCACGAACAGGAAAATGTGGTTTGGTTAGTGGTTTGTGGCTGAACCATGAACCAAACCACAAACTAAACCAGGAGGCTGGTTCACGAATAAAACTCAGAGTCCCTTTAACCCCCTGCCTTTTGCTCTATCCACAAACCACCACAAACTGCATGAACTGCTCTAAAAATGCATGGAAGTTCGTCATAGTGAACCCATCATGAACTTCTGCTTGTGAACCACGAACAGGGCAAAAATCATGATGAATTTTCCTTCATAGTTTGGTTCGTGCCCATCCCTAATGGTGAATGCAGTTCCAGTCTTCTACAAAGCTATTGTATGAAGCAAAGGGCTTCCGAGGAATTCTCTATCAAGGACTTCAATAGTTGATAGGGTTGCCAGGTCCCCCTTGGCCATAGGTGAGGGATGGGGGGGGGTAAGGTTCTCAGATCCAGGTTGGGAAACTCCTGGAGATTTGGGGATGGAGCCTGGAGAGGACAGGGACCTCAGTGGGATACAATGCCATAAAGGCCCCCCTCCAAAGCATCCATTTTCTCCAAGGGATCTGATCTCTGTAGTCTGGAGATGAGCTGTAGTTCCAGGAATCCCTAGGTCCCTTCTGGAGGCTGGCATCCCTAATATTTGAAGAGACATGCTCACCCATATGTAAAATACTAATAGACATGAAGGAGTGTCCTTGTTTTGTTTTGTTTTTTGGGTTTTTTAGGGGGGACCTTTATCAAAATAGTTTATTTTGCTTTTTTTAAATAAAAGAGCAGCAGCTAATAGCATAATCAAAATGATTAAAACATTTGGACTAATCAAGCAATAATTAATTAATTAAAACCTCAGAAGTCAAATTCATTTAAAATCACAACAGATCACAGATGAAAAATGGAATTGGGTTAAAAAAAATCAGCTTACCCACAAAAGTATTTGCAACCTTTTCTAAACAGTTTGTCTAGACAAACCATGCAGTGCATAGAGAAGTCCTAGCCTCAGACCCTGCCATCTACATCAGAACTAATCCCATATAGCAAGTATTAGGAAAAGCTTTCCTTTGCCTCTAGCAGTCCAACTAAACCATCATGAGTACAGTTTTTAATGGTTTGTTTTGTCTTTTACATTGATAATTTATGCTGATTTTATGATTTCATAGTGTTTTTACTTGTAAGACACTTCAAGCAGGACTCTGGAGAGGAAACATACATATGTCCTGCAATAAATAAATATCAAAGGTCATTTTAAAATTAAATATTGCATGACGTTACTAGGAATGTCCAGAAACCCTATGTTAAAACAATAAAGTTTTCTGTGATTCCTAGAGAGGACTGATATCACTTGCATGGAAAACCTGGAAGTGACACCGGTCCTTTCTTGAAATCTCAAAAAAAACCCATAGAGTTTCTGGTGATTCCTAGAGAGGACTGACATTACTTCCAGATTTTCCTGGAAGTGACTTCACGCTGTGACTGACAGCCACCCATTTCCCTGCTCAGACTGGTCGCCCACTGGCAACCCTAATTAAAGAGGAATTCAGTTGCACCTGAAAGATTAACATTTATTCTGGCATGAATTTTTGTGAGTCAGAATTTTCTTTATCATATGGAGTATACATTTATTGGAGATCTACTTATAGCTACAGACAACAGAAAAGCAGGAGGGGCAAAATGTTACAAAAAGAAGCCAGTTACTCTTTAAGGGGCTGCTGGAGTCCTGTTTAATTTTGCTATGATAGACTACGATGGCTACCCCAAGGTTATTTTAAAAGTTCGTATAAAATAAAGAAATGAATCCCAGTTGGCATGGAATACAACTTGAGTAACACAGACCTGGGGAACTGCAATATGAGGGTTGCCAACAGGCTTGGAGGAAAATGCCCTGTCCCTTTAACAGAGCCTTAACGTGTGGAAACTGGCAGCTGAAGCTTTTAATAGCATGCAATTAAATAACAGCCCTGGGTTAATAAACATCTTGATAATTGTCTGCTGAAAGAGCAGGACAATTCCCCCCCCCCCAGGCCACCGGCCACCTATTCAATATGGCGACTCTGCTGGCTGCTACCAGCCAAATTAAATTCAGCATCCATGATCCTAATCCTTTAGAGAAGAGCAGGGCTATTTTTGGGCAGGAACGCACAGGAACGGAGTTCCGGCTGGCTCCTGAGTTGGCCACGCCCAGCAGGAACTCATTAGCATAATAGGCCTCACATAACAGCAGAAACTCATTAGGATTGGCTACATTAGGGGTGTGTGGCCT
The DNA here is from genome assembly GCF_001447785.1 of Gekko japonicus. Taxonomy (NCBI): domain Eukaryota; kingdom Metazoa; phylum Chordata; class Lepidosauria; order Squamata; family Gekkonidae; genus Gekko; species Gekko japonicus. The sequence continues at coordinate 275,289 of NW_015164208.1, forward strand.
AACATGCAAAGGAGTTCCTGCTACAAAAAAAGCCCAGGGTTTTGACAACAAAGTAAACAGAATAAGAAGCAAAAGGTAGGTGTGGTTGGATGACCACACTTCTGGTAACATGTGGGGTGTGGCCTGATAGGCTAATGAGCTGTGCTGTCAGGGGTGTGGCCTAATATGCTAATAGATTTCTGCTGTTGGGTGTGGCCTATTATGCTAATGAGTTCCTGCTGGGCTTTTTCTACAAAAAAAGGCCTGGAGAAGAGTGATCTTTTGAAACAATCATACTTCTTTTTTCAGTAGGATCTTAAATTCCATATATATCTATATTTATATACACAGAGAGAGAGAGTTAGATCTGTAGTTAATGTTCATATATTTTAATTTTAAGCTTTTAATGACTAATCTATAAGCGTAACATCTTTCTCATCCATCCATAAATTCCAGCTAGAGAGTTCTCCTACATCTTCTTCTTATTCTTCTTTGTCTTCTTTTCCTTTTTACATTTCTTTATAGTATAGCCAAATCAGACTGATTGATTGCAGCTTGGAAGTGGCTCCAACATCCCTTCCTAACTGAAAAATGTACAGCTCTTTAAAATCATATAAAAGATGTCACACAAAGAGAAGGATATTTTCATCGGGAACCCAGGGGAGCCAGGGACAGTGGAATGACAGACATCTGCTGGCTAATCCTTTATTCTGCAGAACCTCTCTGTACCATGGGAAAAGACTGAAGACATGCAAAATCGTAGAGCTGAAGAACTGTAAGGGCATGAGGAAATGGAGGAGCAAGCACCCCCTCCCCTTCAGGCTAGATGTCTTCATCAAGCCCTCACTGGCAGAGCTTCCACTTCACACATCCCAGGTTCAGTCCTCTGCATCTCCAGTCAACACGATCAGATAGTCTTGACCTGAGACCTGGGAGAGCTGCTGCCAGTCTGAGCAGACAAGACTGACCCTGATCAAGCAAGCGTCCGACTCAGTAGACGGCAGCTTCATGTTTTCAAATAATGGCTGAGGCCAACTCAATCACAAGTAGGATTGCCAGCTCTAGGTTGGGAAATATCTGGAGATTTTAGGGGTGGAGCCTGAGGAGGGCGGGGTTTGGGGAGGGGAGGGACTTCAGTGGGGCACAGTGCCATAGGATCTACTTTCAAAAGCAGCCATTTTCTCCAGGGGAAGTGATCACTGTAATCTGGAGATGACTTGTTATTGCAGCAGATCTCCAGCCACCATCTGGAGGAGTTGCCAGGTCTTTCCTTGATCCAAGTGCGGGGCTCCGGCCTCTCTCCTGGAGTGTCCTGGCATGTGTGCAGAGCACACACACTGTGATGACATCACCCAGAAGTGACATCATCTCTCTGGGAACGTCATCTAGGGGACACTCTGGCATTCGGGTAAAAACTCTATGGCTACCACAGAGTTTTTACCTGAATGCTAGAGTGTCCCCACACAATGTGCCCAGCATGATGACATCACTATGGGTGATGTCATGTGCCGGGCACATTGGGCATGATGGGAATCTTCAGGGGTGAGGCTCCCCCCGCCAGCCAGCTGGCCGGTGGCAGATTTAGGGGGTTGAAATCAGGGAAAACCCCACCCCCGTTGGGGGATTGGCAAGCCTAGGAGGATGGCAACTCTAATCACAATGAGTGTCTTGTGGAAGGGACTGTTCACACATTCAGTTCTGAGTTGTCAAGTGATAAGTCTCTCAAACAATCAAAGACAGAGCGATAAATGAACACTCTTCTCCATAATTGTCCCTATCCACCAAGGGTTGTACCTACTTCCTGATCCTCGCTCTGGAAAATCCCTAGTAAAATGTCTTCCTCTCTGAGGGAATGCCTTGCTAAAATGTGACTGCGAGTTGCTAACGATGCCACTCGTCAAGAATCCAGATCCCTCCCCCAATCTCTGAGGTTCAGGGTGCATTTTACCTTTAGTGCACATATGGGTACACTTTGCATTCAGGCATCAAGGCAAACCATGGTTTGGGAATTCATGGTTTAGAAACAGTAACTTGGATTGTTCCCATGGAGCGCCAGCATCACACAGTGATTAGAGTGTCAGCGTATGGATGACCCCCGTTCAAATCCTAATCTGAGAATGAAGGTCAGTGGTGGAGCTTGGGCCAGTCATTCTTTCTCGGCCTAACCTAACTCACAAGACTCCAGTGGCACCTCGGAGACTCCAAGAAGCCAAGCACACAATCCATGCAATACCGTTATCGGGACCAACCCAATGGCACTTAACGGTGTGAGAGTTTTTGTGTTCCCCGGAACACTTCATCAGATGTCATGATTTTTTACTTTAAAAGAGGAAAAGGCAGATTGGAAGCAGATTTCTCAGGCCGTGGTGTTAAGAAGACCTCCCCATGACAGTGTCTGGTAGATTTGCTGACAGGCAAAGAAGAATTGGAGACAAACAGCATTTATTCCGGCAGAATCGCTTGTGAGTCAGAGCTCACTTCATTAGACCAGATAAAGTTCCTTAGCTCTGACTCACAAAATGATTCTGCCGGGATAAATGCTGTTCATTTATTCGCACACTCACAAGCCTGCCCATCTACTAGGATCACTAACAACCCTGGAGAAAAATTCCCCGTCCTGGGCATTTGAAGCTTTTCATAGCATGCAGAGGAATATAACCTGAGTTGCCAACTGCGAGGAGGAAAAATGCCCCGCCCCATCAATAAAGGTACAGTGGGATGTCATTTACCAGGTGATCTTATTTTTCTCCATGCTATGAAATGCTCCAGCTGCTCATTTCCACACATTATGTATCTGTTTTGGGGGGGGGGGAGTGTTGGTTTTATACCCCATCCTTCACTACCCGGAGGAGTCTCGGAGTGCCTTACAAGCTCCTTTCCCTTCCCCTCCCCACAACAGACACCCTGTGAGGTAAGTGGGGCTGAGAGAGCTCTGAGAGAACTGCTCTTGAGAGAACTGTGACTGACCCAAGGTCAGCCAGCTGGCTGCATGTGAAGGAGTGGGAAATCAAACCCAGTTCTCCAGATTAGAGCCCACCGCTCTTAGCCACTACACCAAACTGGCTCTCATAAAACTCACTGAGATCCCTACTGAATGAACCATGCTGGGAGCGTAAAGAAGAATGGCTGCTCGCGTGTAATGAGCTGTAGTGTGGCAGTACTGACTGAAACGAGACCGGGTTGCTTAGAGCACTGAATGGGCAGACGAGATGGACTAGAAACTCGACAAGTGTCCGACTGGCACTTCCTAACTGCGGGGGTTGTTGCGGGCTGTGTGTACGTGGGGAGAAGTGAAACGCTTTACCGACAGATCACTCAGCGTAACAGAGTTTGCAATCTTCTCTTGAACTCCGCCGCGCAGAGGCTTCGGAACCACAAATCACCGTTGCGACCGTCAGTATTTGAACCACGCTCCCTTTAGCTTTGCTGGAGTCCAGTCGGAGATGCGTCTGCCGCGCGCGCGCTTGCCTCCCCCCATCTCGCTTTATTTTGTTTTGACCGCCGGGTTTCCAAGGAAGGTTCCCGGTCAAAACAAAATAAAATGAGATAAGGGGGGGAGGCAGGCGAGCGAGCGCGGCAGACGCAGCTCCGACTGGCGGGGCCCCGATGGGGTCCTTCCCTTCCCTTCCACGAGGCTTCGCTCCTTCGAGCTCCTTGGAGCAGCCGGACGCCCCAGCAAAAGTAAGCAAACAGTGGCTTGGAGAGAGAGAGAGAGAGAAGGGGAGAGGGCATCACGTCACTTCCGGGTGATGTGTGTGCGGCGCGCGCGCTTTGCACGCGCGCGCGCACACACTCCAGCCCTCCCCACTTTCCCCAGGGGCCCCCTGCTAGGAAGGCTTTAGCTACGGCCCTGCTGGCAGAAAGACAGGGATCCTATTCTTTTTCTACCACTTATTATTTCTTAAATTATATTTTGCATTCTCAGGCCTGCAAGGATTGTGAGAATGCAGACATTTGAAAGGCTAAATAGAAATCCACAATAGTAACTCCATTCGGTGTAGTGGTTAAGTGCGTAGACTCAAATCTGGGAGAACCGGGTTTGATTCCCCACTCCTCCACTTGCACCTGGCTGGATGACCTTCGGCAAGCCGTAGTTCTGATAAGAGCTGTCCTTGAAAAAGAGCAGTTTATGTCAAGAGCTCTCTCAGCCCCACCTCCCTCACAAGGTGTCTGTTGTGGGGAGGGGGAGGGAAAGGAGTTTGTAAGCTGCTCTGAGACTCCTTTGCGTAGTGAAGGGCGGGGTATAAATCCAGTCTCTTCTCTTCTTCTTCTTCTCTTCATTCATAAAAACAGTTAAAAATTAAAAGTTTTTTGGGAGAAAGCCTGGCACCAAAGAAATAACAAGGCTAGACACCTAGCTGGAAAGGAATTCAATAACGGGGAGCATGGCCACAGAAATCTTCTCCCTTTGTACCCTCACATTATTTTTTGCAGGTGGTGACATATTGCGGTGGCATCATGGATCTGTGGTAAAGCATCTGTTTGGCATGGAAACAATCCCAGGTTTGATTCCTTCAATCTACAGTTACAAGGATCGGATGGGATGTGAAAGAACTCCACCAAGCCACTGCTAATCAAGAATGACCTTGGGTCCTTCCACATTCTCAGTTTCATTGCTTGTTTCTTTTCCTTGGTTTTTAAATTTCTTTTAATTTTTCTTTTTCTTTTAATTTATTTTGATTTATTTTTTGCATGTATTTTGCTCCCTCTAGTGGTCACTTTGATATTACATTGTTGTATGTCCAGCATAAAACCTGCAGTGTAAATCGACAGGAAGATATGTTGGACATACAGTGATGTACGACTGAATTGACCGAAATCTTCTCCCTTTGTACCCTCACATTATTTTTTGCAGGTGGTGACATATTGCGGTGGCATCATGGATCTGTGGTAAAGCATCTGTTTGGCATGGAAACAATCCCAGGTTTGATTCCTTCAATCTACAGTTACAAGGATCAGATGGGATGTGAAAGAACTCCACCAAGCCACTGCTAATCAAGAATGACCTTGGGTCCTTCCACATTCTCAGTTTCATTGCTTGTTTCTTTTCCTTGGTTTTTAAATTTCTTTTAATTTATTTTGATTTATTTTTTGCATGTATTTTGCTCCCTCTAGTGGTCACTTTGATATTACATTGTTGTATGTCCAGCATAAAACCTGCAGTGTAAATCGACAGGAAGATATGTTGGACATACAGTGATGTACGACTGAATTGACCGATAGAGGGAGCAAAACCCATGCAGAAAAGAGAAGAAAAGAAGCAATAGGAACACACAGATGACAAAAATGAGAATGAGGAAGAGCCCATTGTTAGACCAATGGTCAGATTCAGTAGAAGGCAAAATCATCATGTGGTCTTGTGAGAAAGGGCTGTCTGGCAGATCAATAAAATTGTTTCCAGATTGGCAAAATGCATTCCCTATAGCCAGACTTGGGTGGTAATCGGGCTGCGGCAGTTTGCACTAATTGATCCACCTTTAAGGACAGCCTCATGTTGAGTACATTGCAACAATCCAATCCTTCCTGAATGGATGACCAGGGTTATAGCCAAATGGTCCCTGCTGAGGAAAGGCCATTGCAGGCACAGACGTATGAGAAGGGCAAGGACACAATGTATCACAAAAGAGATCTGTGCCTCCAGCTTTAACTGCAGGTTGAAAAGTATCCCCAAGGTGGGAAAAAACACTCCTTCTAGAGTCATCCAAAGGAAGCTGCCACCATATTCCTCCACTAGCTTTATGATTGACTGATGGCATCTCAGTCTTTTCAGGGCGGAGATTCAACATCCTGGTCATTGGAGGTGTGCAAAAAAAGCATTTTGGGGGGTTCGGATATAGTGAACCCAAAAATATCAGTATTTCCTGATATTCCCAAATACCAATACTTGTATGGTATTCAGATTTGGTAAATATTTGGGATTGCCAATTTTTTTCGGCTCCATTATACTCAATGGGGACCATTATAGTCAATGGCTCTGTGGGGGCTGTTTTTTGAGGTATAGGCACCACATTTTCAGCATAGCTGCTGGTGCCTCTCCCCCCAACCCCCCTTCCAAGTTTCAAAAAGATTGGACCAGGGGGTTCAATTCAATGGCCCCCCAAAGAAGGTGCCCCCATCCTACATTGGTTTAAATGATGAAAAAAAGGCCTTTGGAAGGATTAGTCCTTTTAAATGCCTTCTTTAAGCGTTCACCCAGTAGGTATTTAAAGGGACTGAGAGCCCTTTAAATACCCTTTAACTTTGACTACCTGGGAGTCCTGGAAAATCCCAAATATCAGGATTTTCTGGGTCAGCCACTTTTGGATCGCTGAATAAATAGCTCACTCACTATCCAGCTGAAAAAAATATCCAGAAAATACCAATATGGTATTTTGGGGTTATTTTTTTGGTTTGGTTTAGCCAAATGCACACCCCTACTGGTCAACCAAACCATTACAATCTCCAAGCATTGACCTGAGAAAAAGCAATGGAAAGACTATAGTTCAGTGGTAGAGCAACTGCTTTCCATGCCTGAAGGTCTCAAGTTCAGTCCCTGCTATCTCCAGTGAACAAGTCTCAGGTAGCAGGTGCTAAAAAAGACCTTTCTCTTCTTGAAGCCATGGAGAGTCATTGTAGAGTCTAGACAATGCTGGGCTACACGGAATAACATTCTGACTTGATGTGAGGCAGGTTCAAATGGGTTAATTTAGGAATTAGGTCCTGGGTAAATTGGTTGTTGTTTAAATTTATGAATCACTCCATCCCTGCTATCATAGGTCTCTGGGCAAAGTGCATAGTATTAAAAAAGTTATCAAATAAAACAACTGAATATATTAAATTACATTAAAAAAACAGATGGTAAATAGTATCTTAGAGTTAATGATTCCCCTATTACAGACTATCAGCCGTTCTGTGGGCAGGGGGGTAGAGGTTGAAACGAGCATGGAAAACTGAGGAGGGTGCCAGCCAAGGTAAAAATTGTCATTGTCCTCAACCAAAAACCTGGCAGAACATCTCTGCCTTGCAGGCCCTGCAGAATTGCATATGGTCCTGCAGGACCCCCTAATGGAATTTGGCAGAGAGTTCCACTGGGTTGGAGCCAGGACCGAAAAGGCCCTGGCCCTGGTCAAGGACAGCTGGATATCCTTAGGGCCAGGGATCACCAGCATGTTGTTGTCCAAGGAGCGCATTGCCCTTCCAGGATCTTGTTGCTGGCTGATTGATTAGGGCCTTGTTGCCAGCTGATTGGATGGGACCTTGTTGCTGGTTGATATTTTTGCTGCTTCTGCTAGCATTTGTCTTTGATCTGCTGAGAGGCTGGTGATTCAGAGTCTCTTTCGCGCCATCTGTACCAAGCTGACGCAGTTAGCATTTTAGACTGATGGGAGAAGCACATCTGTGCTAGTAGCCGGTCTGATTCCCTGGGACTGGTTTTTAATTTTATGTCCTCCAATTCTGGCAATTGGCCCAAAGAATACAATTCTGGTCAAGACATTAAATTTCTGACTCAGTAT
>NW_015164208.1:282806-300615 GCF_001447785.1 Gekko japonicus
TTCCAGCTGTCTCCTTTGTTTTGCTTCCTTTCCTAGGTTGTTTTGTCGCATTGTTAATTCCTTTTTCCCTGACCAGTCTCCTCATACAGCCCCCCTCCCCGCCATTTGTTGTGTTTCTTTGCAACCCTTTCCCTAATTTGACTCCTCTTCCTTCAGTTCCCATTTCTCCTACCATTCTTCTACCATTTTCATTGAACTGCCTTTCCCCCCACTTACCTTTCCTTGAAGTTTAATTTTTCTAAACTGAATTCTTCAGCCTTGTTCTCTCTGGAACCCCTGGTTCTGAGTGCCCCTTCTAGGTGGTTGTCCTCATTTGTCACATGAAGTGCTCTTGCATGGCCAGCCCGTGTAAGGGTTTCATCCGAACCAAACTGACAATGTTCCCTTCCCTCATAGGAGCAAAACTACAGACATTCTGACATCTTTGTTTTGTGAGCAGTCAGAATGGACATCCCATCATACTAATAATGAAGAAGCGTAAATTTGTTCCATGATGCTATGATCCTCCCTAAGAAAGTGTTCAAAGCCTACCTATGCACAAGGTGCATTTTCTCTCAAGCTGAGTGCCCCATTCAGTCGCACCGATGATTTGTTTGCTGGCAATAGTTATCATCACCTGGACAAAGAGCTGGCTGCTCCTATTGGAACTAGCCCTGTCACCAGAAGGGCAGCCACATGCCTTCCCTGAACTCCAAGTGGCAATTTCACCACTTGGCGTTCAGGCGCAGGCAGCCTGTAACTGAAAAACAGCATTTAAAGGGTTCCCTTTAAATGGTGTTTTGGAGAAGGTTTACACCCGCGCCCGAATTCTATGCATCGAATTCTCCAGTTGGAGTTCAGGGAAGGTGTGCAGCTGGCAGCCGCCCCTCTCCCTCACCTCTTGAAGAAGAGGAAAAGGAAGAGGAGGAGGAGGAGGAGATTGGATTTATACTCTGCCCTTCACTACCCAAGGGAGTCTCAGAGCGACTTACAAACTCCTTTCCCTTCCCCTCCCCACAACAGACACCTTGTGAGGGAGGTGGGGCTGAGAGAGCTCTGACAGAAACTGCTCTTTTTCAAGGACAGCTGTGCCAGAACTATGGTTTGCCCAAGGTTTTGGAGGAGTAGGGAATCAAACCCGGTTCTCCCAGATTAGAGTCAGAAGAAGAAGAAGAAGAAGAAGAAGAAGAAGAAGAAGAAGAAGAAGAAGAAGAAGAAGAAGAAGAAGAAGAAGAAGAAGAAGAAGAAGAAGAAGAAGAAGAGGAGGAGGAGGAGGAGGAGGAGGAGATTGGATTTATACCCCGCCCTTCACTTGGAGTCTCAGAGCGGCTTACAAATGCCTTTCCCTTCCCCTCCCCACAACAGACACCCTGTGAGGTAGGTGGGGCTGAGAGAACTCTGACACAAACTGCTCTTTTTCAAGGACAGCTGTGCCAGAGCTTGTGACTGACCCAAGGTCACATCAGCAGGTGCAAGTGGAGGAGTGGGGAATCAAACCTGGTTCTCCCAGATTAGAGTCCGCGCACTTAACCACTGCACCAAACTGGCCACACACACACACACACACACAAGTGAGCCAGTTTGGTGTAGTGGTTAGGAGCACGGACTCTAATCTGGGAGAACTGAATTTGATTCCCCACTCCCCCACATGCAGCTGCTGGTGTGACCTTGGGCCAGTCATAAGTTTTTTCAGAGCTGTTCTCTCAAGGGCAGTTCTCAGGAGAGCTCTCTCAACCCCACCTACCTCACAGGGTGTCTGTTGTGGGGAGGGGAAGGGAAAGAAGTTTGTAAGGCTCTCTCAGACTCCTTCGGGTAGTGAAGGGCAGGGTATAAATCTAATCTCTTCTTCTCTTCTTCTTACCAGCTGTAGGGCCCTTTAAATCTTGGGGGAGGGGAGGGAGAAGGTTTAAAGGGCCCTCCAGCTGATCAGCAGACCATGTGCTCCACCAATCAGCTGGAGAGCCCATTTAATGTCACAGGAGGGAAGGGGAGGGGCAGTACCAGTTGTGGGGCATGCCTCACATTTGAGGAGGTAGAGCCCCGAAATGCCCCACCATAGCTAAGGGCCTGATTGGCACATACTCAGAATTTACTGAATTGCTAAGGTAGGTGGGAACTGCAGTCTTCCTGGCTTTCCAGTTCAATCCATGAGGCCACACACACACACAAAACTACAGCTCTCATCAATCCTCATGGAATGTCATGCTAGGATAGCAGAATAATAGGAATAGCCTTGCCATTTGCTCTGCCTTGGACCCCATTCCCCATCCTTGAAAAATTCAGAAGCAGGAGAAAAGTACCCATAAAATGGCCTCTACAGTGACACTCTAGTAATTTCCCCATGTCTCTATAGGCTTTACCATCGAGATTAGGGGAAAATCCTAGACTGTCACCTAGAAGTGTCAATACTTCCTCCCCAAACTTCAGTCTCCCTGGGCACTGCCCTCAAAATCTCCCAGCAACCCCTGACAGGATAGATAAAGCCAGCCTCTTCTTTAAACAGTCCTCTCCTAAAACCGGTTACCCTACCACCACCTTCAGAAAAAATAAGCATGGTGACTCAGGGATTGGGAGAAATAACAGGGAGGAAGATGGGCACCAGCGTGTACATCTTCACAAATGTGAGCATTTCGCAAGAATCTCTGAAAGGCCTGTAGGGCCCATCTGAACGTTTCGGAGTGATCTACAAGGATGCTTACAAAAAATGCGTGAGCATTTCCATGACAGGCACACGGGTGCTCCACCCATCCCTAACTATGTTGTGATCCCTTGACTCCCACTGCCTTCTCCCTCCTTCTCACTTTCCGATCCAGATGGGATTTATCTAAGCAGCACAAATGACTCCCTTGGGAAGTCAACCTTGTTGCAGTTCTCTATCAATATTTTATTGCAAATGACTCTGTCGGCACAGAGCTCCACGATGTGAGACGTATGTGAAATAGTCTCTCAGCACCAAAGAAGCTGATGCATGGCTTCAAAGGCCACGCGTGCTCGTGAATAACCTCGACAGGAGCACCTAATGCAGTCCTCATCTCTTCTGGCTGAACGGAACTTTCAGAAAGCAATTCAGAGGGACGGGCCACCACAGGCAAATGCTTTTGAGCCCCACTGATTTGAATGCAAGGTCTTTCAGCACACACTTTACTGTTTCACTGAATTCATTTAAAAATAAGTGTCATTGGCTGGATTATATCTAATTGCACACAAAAGCTGTTAAGACCTTTTATTTATTTTATTTATTTATTTTATTAGATTAGTATCCCACCCTCCATGCATAGATAACCCAGGGCGGGTTCCATCAATACAATATACACTATATAAACAGTTTAAAACAATTAAAACCTCAGATAAAATACAATAGCATTCCTATACTTCTGATCAAATCCTCAGAAAGTGAGGTCTAATTCGACTTTGGGTACCTAGATGACAAGAAGCGGGACCCGTGATCAGTGTTCCCTCTAAGCTGAGTTAGTGTGAGCTAGCTCACAGTGTTTTAGCCTCTGGCTCACACATATTTTTTTTTAATAAATTTATTTTCCAAGTTTTCACCTTTACATTCCATATATATAGTATAAGATAATTCATCAAACATTTATACATCTCCATAGATAGTTGGTTTCAAATTATAATATTTTCACTAGCTCACACATTTTTGTCTTAGCTCCAGAGCAAACTGGTTTATGCAGCAGCCAAATTGCTCACTCACAACTTTGATGTCAGGAGCTCACAAGGTAGAATTTTTGCTCACAAGACTCCACAGCTTAGAGGGAACGTTGCTCGTGATACTCGCGGGGAGGTGTATTCCCCGCAATCCCAAGCTGCCAAGACTTCTCCCCACTACTGCCGCCATGGCCCACAACAGGAACACTGGTGAGCCCTGCGCAGCTCTGAGCCGCCAGGCCCACCAGGCTGTCCCCCCATCACCCCCCACAACAGTAACACCGGTGAGCCCTGCACGGCTCCGAGCCGCCAGGCCTGCCAGGCTTTCCCCCACCGCTACCGCCAACAGCAGCAGCAATGGCCACAGCTTCTAGCCACAGGCCCACCAAGGCTCCCCCCTGCCGCCGCCGCCAGCACCAATGGCGGCGAGCCCTGCGTGGCTCTGCCACAGATCCCAGAGGTAAGTGTGTTCTCTGTGCATGCGCAGGGTATGCTTTTTTACTTTGGGGGAGATCTATGTATCCCCCGTATAGTTTTTTAAACTTTTCAGATTTTTCTGCAAACCTGGGGGTTGCTCCAAGTGTGCAGGAAAACCTCTCTGCCCCCCCCAAGTGCCCCCGATGTGCAGATTTAGATATCCACACAAAGGGGGCAACTTGGCTATTAGATATATAGATAATACAGATCTGACCCACTGAGGGGGAGGCCCAATCGAGTGGGAGAGCACTTGCCACCTCGACTAAAAGCCCAGCAGAAGAGCTCCGTCTTGCAGGCCCTGTGAAACTGTAAAAGGTCCTGCAGGACCCTGGTCTCATATGAGAGCTCATCCCACCACCTAGTCAAGGCAAGACAGACATCCCTGGGGCCGGGGACCACCAGGGGATGCTGGTTGGCAGATCATAAAGCCCTTCAGGGCTCATAGGGGGAGAGGAGTCTCACTAGGGCTGCCAAGTGAGGGCGGGGGCGGGTAAACCCCTGCTTTGGAGGCCCGATTTCCGATGCCACGGAATCGGGCCCCGGGGGGAACCCCACCCCTGCGTGCGCGTCACCAGGAAGTGACGTGGGCACGCTGGGGGCGGGGCCACGGCCATACAAGGGAAAACTCTATGGTTTTCCCTTGTATGGCTGTGGCCCCGCCCCCAGCGTGCCTGGCGTCCTCCTGTCACTTCCGGGTGATGTGCGTGCGGCGCGCGCACGCGCCAGATGCCAGCTGGGAGCCCCCCACTCCCGGCGAAGAATACACTTGGCAACCCTAAGTCTCACAGATATGCAGGCTTTTTTTGTAAGATATCTCTAGGAAGGCTCCCTTGGTCTGTCTTGCTTCCCACTCTCTGCTCAGACCAGACACACCCTTGGTCTGTCTTGCTTCCCACTCTCTGCTCAGACCAGCAGCAGTCGTGTGGCATCTCGGCCAAAGGTTTTTCCCAGCACTGGTACAGGAGACCTTTTTTTAAAAGGAGGTAATAGTGGTAGTTGGAATTGTGAGTTTATCTATGCAAGCAGTATCTCTCTAGCACAGTATTACCAGCCTCCACGTGGAGGCTGGATGTCTCCCAGAATCACAATTGACGTCCATAGTACAGAGATCAGTTCCCCTGGAGGAAACGGCAGCTTCAGAGGGTGGACTCTGTGGCATCACATCCCTGCTGAGCTCCCTCTGCTCCCCAAATTCCACCCTATCCAGGATTTGCTCCCTCGTCGCCAGGAATTTCTCAGCCCAGAGTTGGCAACCCTAATCTAACAGCATCTATAAAACAGTGAGAATCAAATCTAACCATCATTGTCATCATCATCATCGTCATCAAAAAAGCATCAAAACCATAGATAAGATGGGATGTCTGTATGCTCAGGGGGTTCTTCAGGTGCACAATAAAATATGGACAGTTAGATCTGAGTCCAGTAGCCACTCAGAGACCAACAAGAGTTTCAGAAAAGAAAAGAAAAAAAAATCAGTTTGTAAAGTATGCCAAAGGGGGAGAAAGGGAAGGAGGAAACCAGCCTGATGAGAAATGAGCATCTTTTCTTTTTCTTTTTCTTTTTTTTTTAAATAGAACAAAGTTGGAGTCCAGTGGCACCTTTAAGGCCAACAAAGTTTCATTCTGGCTATAAGCTTTTGTGTGTACATGGAAGCTTATACCCAGGATTAAACTTTGTTAGTCTTAAAGGTGTCACTGGACTCAAACTGATTTTTTATTATTTATTTATTTATTTGAGTTGTATCCCGCCCTCCCTGCCAAGGCAGACTCAGGGCGGCTTACATAAAACATTTTAGAACACTAAAACACAAAGTTAGATAAAACCACAATGATACAATTCTAAAACAACAGCGTAAAGTGCTAGTGCTATCCATGGCCAATGACGGACAGTAGCAGCATCTACCATTGACATGTTAATGATGGTCTCTTGCCTCAGGCCTACATGGCTACCCCCCATCTTCTAGAGAGCGCAGAATGTTGAGGGTCAGTTAAAATAAGGAAAAATAATAAAAGGAGAAAGGGAAATTGGCCTGCTTGAGCCACCCCCCCGCCGCCCCCGCCAGCTTACAGAACCTTGGAGAGGGAAATAGCAGGGCCATGGGCCCAAACCGTTTATCCGGAAATTACTTAGGGTGTTCCTGGGAGTGGCAGAGAGTTCCACAGAGGTAAGATCTGCCAGACTCAAACAAGTGTCTTTTTATGGGCTTTATAAATCTAAACAAGTCTTACAAATTGCTTCTGGGAGAAAACAAAAGCCAGTGTGGAAGCTGGAGCACAAGGGAAATATACTCCTTCAGGAGGTAAGATCAAAGACAGACCAGTCTCTCCATCTAGTTCAGTATCCCGTTTCCTACAATGTCCAATCTGACTCTTCTGGGAGAGTCGCAAACAGCCAGAACAGCCATAGCCCTCAGCTAGCGTTTTGAGCGGGAAACAGCCTCTGGAGGTTCCACTTCATAATCATGGTCAACAGAGATTGACAGATGTATCTTACATGCCATTGTCAAGTCCTGATAGGGGAGAAAGTGCCTTGATCGGGATAGCCCAGGTTAGCCTGATCTCGTCAGATCGCGTAAGGTAAGAAGGGTCAGCCCAGGTTGGTCCTTGGATGGGAGACCACCGAGGGAGCCCAGGGTAGCAGCACAAAGGGAATGGCAAACCACCCCCTATCATCTCTTGCCTTGAAAACCCCCTGGGGTTGCCATACGTTGGCTGACACTAGAGGGCACTTTCCACCACCAGGGGAGGAAGTGGGGCGGCTAAGTTGGCTCGCAGAAGCTCAGTAAGTTGGCTAAGTTGGCTTGCAGAAGCTCAATAAGACCTGGCTGAATTTATTTCTTCTCTGCTCACAGGTACTTAAATCCTGGGATGAATACCTGCTAGGAGAGGAAGGGAGGGAGGGAGGGAGGAGAAAGTGAGTGGGTGAGCTCTGCATTCAGGAGCCCCTTTTTGGTTTGTTTCTGTTGCGTTTTTGCATAGTAAGCCTGTTTGGATTCCCAATGGAAGGGAAAGTAGGATATAAATAAATATTTGACAGCCAACTTCCCGTTTTGGCCATTGGCTAAGACTGCCCCTGTGTCTGTGCTACAAGAAGGGATATCTGGAAGCTCAAGCTAAACAAAGATTAGGAAGGCTGAAGGACAAAACCCACATCACCATGAAGCTAGAGCTGCCAGGTCCTCCCTGGCCAGCAGCGGGGGATGGGGGACTAGGGTTCCCAGATCCAGGGTGGGAAAGTCCTGGAGATTTGAGGACGGAGCCTGGGGAGGGCAGGGTACCTCAGTGGGGTACAGTGCCGGAGAGGCATCCATTTTCGCCAGGGGAACTGATATCTGTCATCTGGGGGTGATTCCAGGGGATCCCCAGGTCCCACCTGGAGGCTGGCATCCCTATGAAGCCCCCACGGTGATCTTGAGCCAGTCGTGGTCTCTTCGCTTTGTTACAGAAACAATATCATGTGAACAGTTTTGTTAAGTCTTGGTACCAGGACATGTTCAGCCCATTTGAACTCTAGGGGGTGCTGTAGTGTGTCCTGCCCCCTGTCCAGAGTGTATCCGCAGCTTCTCTTCTTTCCCCCCTGCCTCTTGTGCTTCCTCTCTGCCTGTAAGCAAGTTCCTATATCCTGAAGGTCCCTCTGGTGTTGTAAGGTCTATCGTTCGTTAATGCTTTCTGTAAATCCTGTTATTGCGGTAAATGTTATTGAATCCAAATCGGCGTGTCTTGGATTTAGTTCCCCTACTCACAGGGTTATTGTGGGCTTAACATGGAGGAGTGGTGAGCCACGTGTGCCTATGGGTTGCCAACATCCAGGTGGGAGCTGGAGATCTCTTGGAATTACAATTGATCTCCAGACTACATACATCATGTATGTATTTATTTAAAACATATATTCCCCTACTCTTGGTGGACAAAATGGCTGCTTTGGAAGTTGGACTGCACAGGGCTTTTTTTGTGGAAAAAGCCCAGCAGGAACTCATTAGCATAATAGGCCACACCCAACAGCAGAAACAGATTAGCATATTGGGCCACACCCCTGACAGCACAGCTCATTGGCATTATAGGCCACACCCCCATGTTACCAGAAGTGTGGTCATCCAGCCACACCCACCTTTTGCTTGTTATTCTGTTTACCTTGTTTGTTGTCAAAACCCAGGGCTTTTTTGTAGCAGGAACTCCTTTGCATGTTAGGCCACACACCCCGAATGTAGCCAATCCTAATGAGTTTCTGCTGTTGGGTGTGGCCTATTATGCTAATGAGTTCCTGCTGGGTGTGGCCAACTTGGAAGCCAGACGGAACTCCGTTCCTGTACGTTCCTGCCCAAAAATAGCCCTGGGACTGCATGGCATTATACCTGACTGAGGTCCCTCCCTCCCTAAACACCACTCATTCAGTCTTCACCCCCAAATCTCCAGGTGTTTCGGAACCTGGAGTCGGCAACCCTAGTTTGTCTCCACAAACCCCTCGGAAGAACAATGCGATAAAAATGGGGCCGGCAGCTACAGTTCCCCCGTCAGCAAAGCAGAAGTGCATTGTCTCTTAATACGGGCATTCATTCCTTAGTTATTATGGGTTATACTTCCATTCTCACATATGCTCAAGGTCTGACCCATGCCAATCTATTGAGGTAAAGCTAGTTAGAGGCTAGTGGGTGGTTCTCAAGCCTTCCAAAATAGCACGCGAAGAAGAAAGGAATGACAGTGCCTCCCGAAATAGAAAGCACTTTAAGAGGTACAACCAGAACTTCGTGTGCTTGCATGGAAGTTAATTCCCAGCATCAAACACAATGACTCCCATTCTTTATATAACGACTTCGATAGGAGCCAGCAAGCCACCCCTTTGAAAAAGGAGAGTTAAAATTAAAACGGAATAATGTCTTCTGCTCAGCTTGTTAGAACCTGAACGGATGCTCCCCAGAAGCTTCCTGCTTGCAAGACTGAGCCGGAGCATTTATGACCTGGAGATTTTTTAATGTTCCCCCAAAGCACATGGCTGGTCCGGCATGAAGCACTGGAGAGGTCCACCTGGGATGTTCTGCAGGGGCCTGACGGTGGGGGTGTGCTTAGGGAAGATCATGAGGGGGAGGGGAAAGGAATGTGAAATTTTCGGCCTTCTTGGAGTGAGCTTCCTCTGTCTGGGACAGCCACAAAAAGGAGAGAAACAATCAGTGCGGCTCTTCCCGCTGTGCCAAGGCCAGGATGGGGGGGGAGCAATTCTGCTTTAATAATAAGAGCACTGATACTTCACATATAAATACTTCCAGTCTTCAAAGCAGTTTGTGTGTTATTTCCTCCAACCCCCATGACAGTCTCGTAAGGTAGGCCAGTTTTACTCTCACATATGCTATGAGGGAGAGCCTTGTAGTAAGTTGACAACAGAGGTAAGATCTGAACTTTTGTACGGGATGGTGCTGAATTCTGCATTTCAGTGTGTACAAATGCACTTGGCCCGTATGCTCAGCTGAAATATAAATCAAGCCGACATCCCCCCCCCCCCCAAGTTCTTCTCTGGCTTGAAATACTAAGAACATAAGAGAAGCCAGCGTTGGATCGGGCCAAGTGGCCCATCCAGTCCAACACTCTGTCACACAGTGGCCAAAAATACCAGGTGCCATCAGGAGGTCCAGCATTGGGGCCAAGACACTAGAAGCCCTCCCACTGTTGACCCCCTCCCAAGCACCAAGAACAGAGCATCACTTGCCCCAGACCGAGAGTTCCTATCTATATCTTGTGGCTAATAGCCAAAATAATAAGATTCTGAATAAGATTCTGTACATGCACAGTCAATCAGTGGTGTTGTAGGGGCAGGCACAGGAGTTCATGGATAAAACTGTTAGTTGCTATGAAATTGTTAAATGGATAGGCAGTTTACAAAGCAGTCTCCTAATGCGTGGACTGTTAGAGCCATGCATGTGTTACCATGCCTAGGAACAATCCCTTGAGGGCAATGTGATAATGTGCATGTGGGCAGTCCAATTGGTTCTCATGCTCCAACATGAGGAGTTGTTATTATGTTTCGAAATACTTATATCCCACCATGTTGGCACAAGGGGATGTCTGCAGAGGAGCTGGCAACCTCTAAAGCAGCCCATGGCTTCCTTCGTTCTGTTGCACAGACAGACACTGTGCCCTGCCAAAGGCACTTTTAAGTGGTCTTCAGGACTTCAGGCTCCTGACCCTCCTCCATAACATCCCAGTTCAGTGGCTAGAGTATTAAGTTCGACTGGTAAGAAATTCAGATGGAATTTCCTCTAAGCTTGGGTAGGCTTGCCAGTTCCCAGGTCGGGGCGGGGTTTCCCCTGGTTTTGGGGGCTTCTCCCTGCCACCGGCCAATTGGCTGGTGGGGGAAGTCCCGCCCGCAAACTCCCACATCTCCGCATGACTTCCCTGACGTAATGACATCACATGGAAGTGACATCATTCTGCCAGGGATGTCGTCCGGGGACACTCTGGTTTAAGGGCAAAACTCAAAACACTGCCTAGGCAAATGCCCCCCCAAATTGGGGTGTGGTGCCTACGGAGAGTGGAGTTTGGAGAGGATGTGATATCACTTCCAGGTGACACCTCTAGAAACTCCCCATAATCTCTATGGTCTTTGTGTGTGTTGTGCCATCAAGTTACTTCCGACTTATGACAACCAGGGCTATTTTTGGGCAGGAACGCACAGGAACGGAGTTCCGGCTGGCTCCCAACTTGGCCATGCCCAGCAGGAACTCATTAGCATAATAGGCCACACCCAACAGCAGAAATCATTAGGATTGGCTACATTAGGGTTGTGTGGCCTAACCTGCTACAAAATAGCCCTGGGTTTTGACAACAAACAAGGTAAACAGAATAAGAAGCAAAAGGTGGGTGTGGCTGGATGAGCACACTTCTGGTAATACGGGGGTGTGGCCTATAATGCCAATGAGCTGTGATGTCAGGGGTGTGGCCTAATATGCTAATCTGTTTCTGCTGTTGGGTGTGGCCTATTATGCTAATGAGTTCCTTCCTGCTGGGCTTTTTCTACAAAAAGAGCCCTGAATTGACAACCCTATGAAATCATGGGAAATCTTTAGACCTTCACTATGGAGGCTGTTTTTCTCTCGCTCCTCAGTATCTCAAAGGTGGGAAATTGGGGCTGGAGGCAGGGAACCCACCCACCCCCGAATCAGGCAATTGGAAAGCCTATCACCTTGTCATCCATGTCAACTTGGAGACAGCTTCAGTTTAGCTTCCTAGGAGAAGGCTCTAATCCACCCAAGAGAGTGGAGGAGAACCAGGCTTCTGTCCCCTGAACTGCTGTGCAGAAGAGGAAGCCTTGGAGAAGTACAGGAGATGTCCCTGTGTTCCATCCGATCCCTTGCAAAAAGAAAAAGAAAAGCTAACCTAGTTGTTGCACAGACAGACAAGCCCTCCCATCGATCAGCCCACTAAGTATATTGTGACTAACTACTCCGAGTTTGCTGCAAGTCAGCTTGCCAGTGCTCTGCTCTTCTCAACAGGGTTCTGCTTGGCTGCCATCCCCATGCCTGCTGTGCTCACAAATCTGGGCAGTTGCTGGAGTGTTCTGGGTATGGGGAGGGGCTGTGGCTCAGTGGCAGAGCATCTGCTTGGCATGCAGAAGGTCCCAGGTTCAATCCCCGGCATCTCGAGTCAAAAGGATCAGGCATCATTTTTGGACACTCTGACTCAGGTCCTGCTTCCCCCGTCGCTTTTCACCTCTCTTTTCATGATGCCGAGACACGAAAGAACATCCATATGCCCCTTGATGCATTATGCAGGGAACCCCACAAGGTTGATTCCCGAACATCAGAAGGAAGGCAAAGTTGCTGCGACATGACGCAACGAAGCGGCTCATGCTCGGTCCCAGAATTTGTGCTCACTGGCAAAACCCAGAAACAAAAGAAGAAGCGGAACAATTCCTTGTCAGGCGTCACAAAAGCCGGTTCTCTCCAGGCTTGGAGGAATTCACAAAGGACACTCAGAGAGGGCTGCATTCTTTGCATCACTCTCCATAAATTGATTTTAAAAATTCGAGGATCCGACGCTTTGCCTTCCAAGTTGTGTGCTCAGTACAAGCCAGCGAGGGTGCCAGGGAGGCATACATAATGTAGGCTATGCAAATCTTGTCTGTTTTTCATGCCTCGCTGTGCTGATTTGCCATCGATTTGCCAAGAAGAATCTTCTTTCATCTCCCACCCCTCTGTCCTTCATCTGCCACACTAATGTTCCTGATGTCTCTCATCTCAGGATACAAAGCGCACAAAAACACACATACATGTAAATCCCTCCCCTACCTTTACCGCGATAAACAAAAATGGCGGGCTTAAGGAAATGGCACCACTGATGAGCGGATAGTTTCCCAAACAACCTGACTAGACCATCTAGCCCAGCACCCTGGACCAACTCGAATCTCCCAGAAAGCTGACAACCCAAGGCTCCTTTGTTTCTGACCCTCCCCAGCTCCTTCTAAGCTGTGGAGTCTTATGGGGTCATTTCGTAGAAAAAGAGGTGCAGGAGCTCATTAGCATAACTTATTTGCATATGCCACACACCCTGACATCACTGGAAGTGTGTCAGAAGGCAACACCCACCGCTCAGGCTCCATTGGACTGTTTTGGATTGCTAGCTATTGGGGGGGGGCATGCAGATCTGTCCTTGCAGTGGAGGGAGAGCTTGTACCTGAATAAAACTTGGTTTTAATGGTGCCACTGGACTGTTTTGGACCGGGGGGGCAAGGGGAGCTCTGCAACTTACCTGGCTGCTTCTTGCTCTGACTGAGGGCTGCTGGGAGCAGGGGGTGGGGCTTGTTGCATGTGCCCGCCCCCTGGGCTCTTTACTGCCGGAGCCCCGCTCCTGTGCGCTCCTGCAGGAAATGACCCCTGCTTATGAGCAAAAATTCTACTTTGTGAGCTACTGGCATTAAAGTTGCGATTTGGCTACTGCATACATTCGTTTGCTCTGGAGCCATCCTTCCTGAGCTAAGACAAAAATGTGTGAGCTAGAGGCTAGAAAACTGTGAGCTAGCTTACTCACTCAGCTTAGAGGGAACACTGCCACAGCCACTCCAAGGTTTGAGCAAGGTTTCATTCCTTCCTCCAGCCTAAGGAGTCTTCCTTCAGCTTAAATGGCTCTTTTCATTGGAAGAAAATCCATGAAAGCTGGAGAAAGGAGTCAAACTTGGCTCAGCCGATTGGTAGGATGGGGTGAGATCCACCCCATTTGTCGATATCCTGCTGTGAAAGGCTCCACTTAGTCATTGGGGTTACCAGCCATTGATTGACTGGCCCTCCATGAGTTCTTCTGATCATAAAGAAAGGCCACACACCCCATATCTACCCACAAGCAGCAATGGCTCAGCACACCATGCTCAGAGTTGCTGCCAGATTTCTTCTCCCTAATCAGTGATGCTTTGTGCCTCACAAACAGCATGCTTGGAAATTGAGCTGACTGAGTTCAGTATCTGGTTCGGGAGCACCCCGTGATCTCAAATGGCTGGCTTTCTATCAAGACTATTTTTGTCTCTGCAGTTGGAAGGAATCATTGTCCCATTGGCATCACTATCTTTCCATGCTGAAAGCACACTCGGATTCTGAGGCTGATGGGAATCGCAGTCTTCTTGGCCTCCTGACTCGATACATCAGTCCGCCTCAGTCCAAGGAGGAAGTCTTGTGGGGGGGGGGAGGGAATAATAATCTACAGGAAAGATGGATCTTTCACAGGCTTATCTTCTGTTAAAGATTAGGGTCACCAACCTCCAGGTGGTGGCTGGAGATCTTCTTGTTCTGGGAGGTGACAGAGATTGCTTCCCCGGAGAAAATGGCTGCTTTGGAAGATGGACTCCAGGGCATTGTGCCTCGTTGAAGTTCTCCCCAAATTCCACCCTCCTCAGGCTGCACCCCTCCCCCCAAATCTCTAGGTATTATGTAACGTGCCGAGCCCCCCCCCCCAGCTCCCCGGTCCAAAACAGTCCAGTGGCACCTTTAAGACCAGGTTTTATTCAGGTACAAGCTCTCCCTCCTCTGTGAGGACAGATCTGCACGTTCCCCCCCCCCCAATAGCTAGCATTCCAAAACAGTCCAGTGGAGCCTGAGCGGTGGGTGTTGCCTTCCGACACACTTCCGGTGATGTCAGGGGGTGTGGCATATGCAAATAAGTTATGCTAATGAGCTCCTGCACCTCTTTTTCTACGAAATGACCCCTGTCTCCAGGTGACTGAGATCAGTCCACCTGGAGAAAATGACTGCTTTGGAAGACAGACTCTATGGCATTAGACCTCATTGAAGTCCCTCCCCTCCCCAAACCCCAACGTCCTCAGGCTCCTCCTCCCCAAATCTCCAAGTATTTCCCAACCTGGAGCTGGCAATCCTAGGTAAAGATGGAAGGTAAATCCACACCTTTTGGAAAATAAGGGTTTTTTGCTTGGAGAAAGAGGCAGGTGTGTAAGGCTGTCAATTCTGTCTAGGGAAATTCCTGGAGATTTGGGAGTGGGGAAAGCAGAGTTTGAGGAGGGGAGGGAGCTCAACAGAGGTGTGATACCATAGAGTCTGCCCCCCAAAGCTGTCATTTTTTCCCCACAGATCTCTATAGTTTGGAGATCAGTTGCCATAACAGGAGTAGGGAATGTGCATTTGGCTGTATCCAAGCTGAAAAAAAATTCCTGAGATACCTTATCAGTATTTTAGTGATATTTTCTCTGCTGAATACAGATAAGAGCCTATTTTCAGCAATCCCATATAGCCATTCCCGGACAATCCCAAAAATATTTGGAGATCTTGCAGGTTGGAGGATGTGTTTAAAGGGATTGTGAGCCCTTTAAATGCCTTCCTCCCTCCATTGGAAACAATTTTGAAACTTGGGGGTTCTTTGGGGGGCCCATAGAATTGGACCCTCTGGGCCAATCTTTTTGAAACTTGGGGGTTCTTTTGAGGAGAGGCATTGGCAGCTAAGCTGTAAATCTGGTGCCTCTACCTAAAAAACCCAAAAAAACCAGCACCCCCAGTCCTCAGATACCCACGGACCAATTCCCCATTATACCCTATGGTGATCCGTGACTAAAATGGGGTATAATGGGGCAAAAAAAAATGGGATTCCCAAAATCTCCTGAATCTGAATACCCTACCTGTACTGGGATTTGGGAATATTGGGAAATAGTTATTTTGGGGGAGTCCAATACACCTGAACCCCCAAAAATCCCTATTTATTTTTTTGTGTGCACCCCAACTCCAGGTTCCACATTGAGGTGACAGCCCTACTGGTATGTATTTGGGATGGAAGCATGCACATTCTGAGAACACGCACAGAACTTTCACAAACAGTTTTGAGTATTCAGCAGGGATACTTGCAAAACTGTGAAAATATGCGCAGTTTTGGTTTCAGCATCATGGAAATGTTCTTTCATAATAATGTACAGAAGAATAGGGGTTAAAAAACTGAAGGTCCCCCCCCCCAATGAAGAGCTATATTCCAAAATGGTAGGCAATTTTAACAAAATGTTGTGTTAGTTCTACCAGTACTATCAGCATTTTGTATTTTTGCAACTGATATGTAAGAAGCACTAACTCCCCATACAGCCTCAGTATCACAAAACCCATGTTGCTGTGTGACTGTGATGAAAAATACATGGATGGGAACTAAAACTATTATTTATGCAACTTTGTATCACAAAACCCACAATGACATATGCCTGCACAGGAACGAAAATGACTGACAGTTCAGGAAGCCGTAACATATTTTGATACTGCAGATGACAGCAAGAGAAAGCTGTAAAGGCATGTGTGTATCTCACATGAACCTATTGTTCTGGAGTAGAAAACCACGATTAAAGATGGTATTGCTCCTGAGGGATTAATGACAGCAAGAGAAAGCTGTAAAACCTATTGTTCTGGAGTAGAAAACCAAGATTAAAGATGGTATTGCTCCTGAGGGATTTCATGCTTCCTACCCAGCGGTACAGCTTATGGAAATAGAAACCTTTTCCAATGCGTAGGCCACATTGTGAGAAAAAGCCTGAATTCAGAAGAGAGTTTCAGAAGAGGGGGCCTTCAAAGGAGTGATGTTAAGTACAAGGACTAAACAAGAAGGCTGATATGATGATGAAGAAGAAGAAGAAGAAGAAGAAGAAGAAGAAGAAGAAGAAGAAGAAGAAGAAGAAGAAGAAGAAGAAGAAGAAGAAGAAGAAGAAGAGAAGAAGAAGAAGAAGAAGAAGAAGAAGAAGAAGAAGAAGAAGAAGAAGAAGAAGAAGAGGGTTTTATACCCTGATTTTCTCTACCTTAAGTTGCTTACAGTTGCCTTTCCCTTTCTCTCCCTACAGCAGACACCTTGTGAGGTAAGCGGGACTGAGAGGGTTATGAGAGAACTATGACTGTCCCAAGGTCATCCAGCAGGCTTCATATGGAGGAGTGAGGAATCAAACCCGGTTCTTCAGATTAGAATCCCTTAAACGCTCTCAACCACTACATCATGCTGAGGGTGATGACAAGAATGATTAATTTAACATCCTGAATGGATGTCAGCATTAATCTGCATCCCTAAATGTTCAAGAATCACAGCAGATGGGAGAGCCATAATGGGAAAAAAAGAGAGAGAGAGAGAGTAGTAACTGAGGTCTCCTGACTTGTCTCCTTTGCTCTGGTCCAAAATAGCTTGTGTAAGTAACTCCTTATCAAAAATAGCTTTGCAGCATCAACATTTCTGTGTCCCTCCATTTACTATTCAGCACTGGATGCCATCTGAAGTGATGGCAGGGTGCCTAGAGCGACTGATGCAGAAGTTGTCCTTACACTACTCTGGATACTTGATGCAGTCTTTCTCTAGGTCGTACAAAATCCAAGTATGCAGACATCCCCCCTAATTTAGGCTTCCCGTTTACCCACCTCGGGTGTGGATTTACCTGCCCCCAGCCCCAATTTCGTGCCCCTGAGGAAACTGAGGAGTAGCAGGAAAAAATGGCCTCCAAATACTGACCCTCCAGGAATTTCCCCTAGTCTCTGTGGTAAAAAACCACGGAAACTAGGGGAAGCAGCCTAGAGCATCACCCAGTGAAAATCATATCCTCACCAAACCCAGCCCTCCCCAGGCATTGTCCTGCAAATCACCTGAAATTTGCTGAGGTAGTGCTGGGAACTATATCCCAGTTGCACACTCTCATGCACACAAATGCACATTGAAATTTTGAAGGTAGTTTAGGAAAATACAGTGGCCCTGATAAGATGATAGTTTCCCTCACATTCAGGGACTCCAGCCCCACTTCTCCCTTCGGACATAGATTGGTATACGCAGGGCTATTTTTGGGCAGGACCGCACAGGAACGGAGTTCCGGCTGGCTCCCAAGTTGGCCACACCCAGCAGGAACTCATTAGCATAATAGGCCACACCCAACAGCAGAAACTCATTAGGATTGGCTACATTAGGGGTATGTGGCCTAACATGCAAAGGAGTTCCTGCTACAAAAAAGCCCTGGGTTTTGACAACAAACAAAGTAAACAGAAACAGAAACTCATTAGGATTGGCTACATTAGGGGTGTGTGGCCTAACATGCAAAGGAGTTCCTGCTACAAAAAAGGCCCTGGGTTTTGACAACAAACAAGGTAAACAGAATAACAAGCAAAAGGTGGGTGTGGCTGGATAACCACACTTCTGGTAACACGGGGGTGTGGCCTAATGTACTAATGAGTTTCTGCTGTTGGGTGTGGCCTATTATGCTAATGAGTTCC
>NW_015164208.1:302743-304174 GCF_001447785.1 Gekko japonicus
TCTACCATCTGGAGAGCAGTTATAATTCTGAGTGATCTCCAGCCCTCACCTGGAGATTTGCAACAATGGTTCCCCAGGAGGAAAAGTACAGTTTTTCTCTGCAATGGGGACCAAAGCAGCTTACATAATTCTCCTCTCCCCCTTTTGACTTGCACAACAACCCTGTTTTACTGACAGAACCAAGCTTGTTTGCCTAGCAATTCTCACAATTTATTCTGACAGGAAAGTGGCCAAGCTGGCAGCGGGCAGGGGAGGGGGTTGTGCTGAAAGTCTGTGACTGGTCCGAAATCACAGATTCCACAGCAAGAACCTGGGTCTGGTGGACCCTGCTCTGAAGTGCTAACTGCTATGCCTAGAATAGCCAACCTCCAGGTGGATTCCCCCCCCCCCAAACTCTGGCTTCCTTAGACTGGCTTCCTTAGAAATGGAATATCCAGGAATTTCCCAACCTGGCGCTAGCAACCCTAGTCAGAACTGGCCCCAATGAGCTCCTCACAAAGGCCTGGAAAGGGTTTCCTTCCTTCGTCTTTTTACTGACAGAACCAAGCTTGGTTGCCTACCAAAAGCCACTGAGGGAAAAGTTAGTCCCACAGAGGAGCCAAGCAGGAAAAGTGTCTTTGTCAGGAGAGACAGCCATTTGCCAGTTATTCTGACAGGGAACAGTGACTGAAGTGGGAGTGGGCAGGGAAGAGGAGCAGACTCAGCACCCAGCAAATGGCACATGAGTACTCTTGAGTGGCAGCTGACGGGCCAATGGCTGATGAAGCGCATTGCACATCCAATGGGAGAGCTGGAAACAGCCAATACGCTAAGAGGATTATTATATAGAGATACCCTACTGAGATCCTGCCCCTCCTCAAACCCTGCCCTGCCCAGGCTACACCCCCAAAATCTCCAGGTATTTCCCAACCCTAGTGCAGCATTATCAGGTTTCATTTCCCTTGGATGACACAGCAATGGAAATGTAAGTTTCCATCGTCGCATGTATAATAAAAAAATAGGGTATAAGAGGAAGCAAACAAGCACACAATAACCCAGCCGTACTGCTATCCTTCATCAGATCTGAGGAGTGGGAGCATCTAAAACACATGGTCTTTCTTGCTGTGGCCCCAAAGCATCCATCCCATACCTCTGCCTGTCACCAAACCATCTAACTTTTTAGCGCCCTCTCCAAAAAAAACACCCCAGTTTGCTATTTTCACAATCAGTTAAGGCCTTGTCACTTGATTCTCTGATTTTTGACTGTTGGCTGGTTCCTTATGCTGACCCTGGTTTGTCCTTTTTTAACCTATAGATTTAGTATATTTTTAATACAATTCTTCCCCCAATGATCTCAAGGCCTAACTAGTCCTATATATAGTTCTAGACTTCTACGTTGGCCTTCCCTCCTCATTGTTCAGTTTTAATTTTTATACATTAATTTATATATAT
>NW_015164208.1:304201-306038 GCF_001447785.1 Gekko japonicus
ACACACACACACACACACACACACACACACACTTCTATAAAAATACAAAGAAAATTAGAAAGAAGGGGGAGGGGAAACTTCCTCATACAGCATGTTCTCAAAGTACCTAGTGAACCAAGCTTTCAAGGCACTTATAAAACAGTACCCAAAAAAGTTTAGGAGTGCTGGAGATCTGGGAGTAGAGCTTGGGGAACATGAAGAGAGAGATCTCAAAGAGGTGTGAAGCCACAGATTCCACTCTCTGAAACTAGGGGAATGGATCTCTCTAGTCTGGAGATCATTTGGAATTCCAGGCTTCTGGCTCCCATTGCTGCTTGGTGGAGCATCGAGATCTGGGAAATTCCTAGAGTGTCTCCATGATGCTGTGATCTCACTTCCGGCTACGTATCCAGAAGTGTCAGCCTACCTAGAGTTGCCAGCTGTGGGTTGGGAAATTCCTGGAGACTGGGAGTACAGCCTGGGAAAGGCAGGGGAAGGACCTTCACCCAAAGAGTGATTAACACATGGAACTCACTGCCACAGGAGGTGGTGGTGGCTACAAGCATGGACAGCTTCAAGAGGGAATTAGATAAGCATATGGAGCAGAAGTCCATCAGTGGTTATTAGCCACAAGGGATAGATAGGAACTCTCAGTCTGGGGCAAGTGATTCTCTGTATTATTGGTGCTTGGGGGGGGGACGACAGCAGTGGGAGGGCTTCTAGTGTCCTGGCCCCACTGCTGAACCTCCTGATGGCCCCTGGTATTTTTGGCCACTGGGCAACTGAGTGCTGGACTGGATGGGCCATTGGCCTGATCCAACATTGGCTTCTCTTATGTTATTATGACCTTAGTGGGGTATAATGCCATAGAATCCACTCTCAAAAGCAACCGCTTTTTCCAGGCAATTGTTCTCTGGTGCCTGGAGATCAGTTGTAATGCTGAGAGATCTCTGGGCCCCACCTGGAGGCTGGAAACTTTAACCTACCTCACCCCTAAAATTGCCCTGGGAGTTGTCTGCAGATGTCCAGCAACCCACTCTGTATGCATATTACATCAAAACAGAACAAATATAGACACTCTTATGCAGATTATAATGGTGAGTCATGAACTGAACAAAGGCCATACAGAGTAAGATTCTTTGTACAGTTTATCCTTTTTTTCTATGAAGGATCTCTCTAATTTTTTTTTGCTGTTTGCGCAATCCCCAGGACTGAAGACATCAAGAATAAAGCAGGAGTTTCTATATTGAGCCAACATGCCAAACCAGCTCATCATCATATTGCTGCTTTCCCTTCTCCATTTCTGGCTAAGAGAAACAGACTGGCCCAAGATCACCTGGTGAACTTCATGAGAGGTGAGGATTTGAAACATGTCTTATTTTTTCTTAGGAAAATTATATGCTGCCTCTCCAGAGTTTGGCTTGAGTCAGAATAATAATAACAACAACAACAACAATAATAATAACCATAATGATGATGATGATGATGTCATGAAATATATATACCATGAAGTATCTTAACAAGTCATACACCACTGATATAAATCCAAGGTGTTTAAAGCAGCTTAAAACAACAAATGAGCAGGCTTGGCCTACTCGAGAGGAACTCTCTGCACCGGGTGCAGGGGTGGGGGCGTGGCGGGAGGGCAGCCTGGCTGAAGCTCCTCCTGGAGGGTACCGGACGGAGGACACAGTTTGCATTCCTCTGCAGCCCTGGAAGGGGTTAAACCCGAGGAGCCTTTTGCTAGAGAGGCCGCTTCTTTGCTGTGCCGCAGGATTGTCCTGTGATCGGCACCTCCCCCCTAACCACGGGACCTCGACGGGACCTCACCAGGACATCTGATTGTGCAACCGTGCGT
>NW_015164208.1:306527-306700 GCF_001447785.1 Gekko japonicus
CAGTGATCTGCAATGCTGCTTTCTGACTAGGGATGGGCACAGACCAGGAAAATGCAGTTCAGTTAGGTTAGTGGTTCATGGCCAAACCATGAACCAAACCAAATCAAGAGGTCTGTTCTTGAACTGAACCAGTTTATGTTTTTTGGCCCCACAAACCCTGTTAAAATGGTCTG
>NW_015164208.1:308424-316940 GCF_001447785.1 Gekko japonicus
GGAATGGTGATCATCTCTGGAAACCTCTTAGGGTATGCTCGTCTCTGCAAGTTGGAAGGCTTCAGGGGTAGGCACTCCTAGGTGGCGACCAGTTTGCTGGGCTGCTGGTTGCAAACCAGAGCGATGACTCAAGACTGGAGCTGGGTGACCCACCCGAGAAAAGGACAAGGAGGTTGGTCAGGGGAGTGACACCTGCCTTGCCTGTTCCGTGCTCACTTAGCTGGTCCCTTGCCGCAATGTTATGTTAAATAGTTAATAAAATGGCCCTTGTTTACTTCTAAACTGTTGTCTGTCTCATTATTC
Source organism: Gekko japonicus (assembly GCF_001447785.1). Taxonomy (NCBI): domain Eukaryota; kingdom Metazoa; phylum Chordata; class Lepidosauria; order Squamata; family Gekkonidae; genus Gekko; species Gekko japonicus. Next base: position 308,728 of record NW_015164208.1, read on the forward strand.
CGCCTGGGGGGGCAAAGTCTATTGTCTACTGTCATTTGGACTGATGACCTCCAGGGTCTCAAGGAGGTTTTCCCCAGCCATTCCTCCACTCTCAGAGACAAGTGCTATTCAAGACCTGTGGCTGGCAGGGGAAGGGGGTAGGAGCAAGCAGTGGGGAAGGGGCTGTTGTCTCCACGCTGTATTTTTAAGTTTCCTGGATGCATCTAGTTGAAAACGGGATACTGGAGTCGATAGGCCATTGATCTGATGCAATGCCTGTACAATGGCGACCAGTTCTGTTTGTCTCTTGTCACAGGCATCAATTCAGTGCGACAACTCCCATCACAAATAAGCAAAGTGTCTATAGGTTAAAGGAGCTGCGGTGGCTCAAGTGGTTAAGACTCTGAACTGCAGGCTGTGGAAATTCGGTAGTTCAGCAGTTCGAGACCCGAGTGTGCCGCATGACGGAGTGAGCTCCCGTCTCTAGTTCCAGCTCCTGCCAACCTAGCAGTTCGAAAGCGAGAAATTGCAAGTAGATAAATAGGTACCGCTTCAGTGGGAAGGTAACAGCGTTCCGTGCGCCTTGGCGTTTAGTCATGCTGGCCACATGACCACGGAAATGTCTTCGGACAGCGCTGGCTCTTCAGCTTTGAAACGGAGATGAGCACCGCAACCCTAGAGTCGGATTCGACTGGCTTTCGAGCAAGGGAACCTTTACCTTTACCTTTACTATAGGTTAATGTGAAAGACCTGTTTTCTGATGTTAATAAACGTCTTCTGTTTCATCACAAAACGTCTATTTTTTTGTCAATGTGCCTTGAAATGGCAAATTTTTACTGTGAAAAAAGCAATCTCAGACGATGAAAAAGCTCATTTTTATTAATTATGACCAAACCTACCCGAACAGTTATTTAGTCAGCCTTTTATTGGAGGAGATTTCCCCCAGATTGAGTCTGCAAACGTTTGCTGCGTGTAAGGTTAAAGAGTTATGGTACATCTGTTCAAATTATAATTTTGCAATAAATTTGGCATTACCTTCCATATCAGTGAACAGCCATGGTAATATCCTCATCATGTACTTAATATGCACCAATTCCAGTGGTTGCAGCTGGTCCATGCGAGACCAGCACAGGGGTGACCCCTCAATTATGGAAGACCTTCCCCATAATTATTCGGCAAACACTGAATGTACTAAGTTGCTGATCCAAGTTAAAGATGTATTTCCTTTCTGTTGAGCTATACCTCCACAAACCTTTATAATCTTTAAATCCATATGCTCCTTTTAAAACATTCAGTCTACATTCATTTTAAATCGCATACAGAATTAGTGAAATATTCTCTTCCTGAGGGCTTGAAACCCATAACCACCATTTAGAAGGGGGCCAAGTGGCAAATCGGTAGCCAGCATAGGTTTCAAGACTGGTGAGATCTATTTTCTGGGTGAAGTACCAGTCAACAACTTAACTGTGGTATTTTGTACCAATGGGAGCTTCTGAACAAAGGCAGCTCAACTTATAATAAGGCAGTCTCGAGGTGACGAGAAGAGGGGGAAGTGTGGCCAGGTTTTAACTTTCGAGGAAAGTCCACCACTGGCAAACCAGCTAAAACAGGTAAAAGGTGCTGTGCAGGGCAAGGTAGATATGTGCCTTCAGCCAGGGATCTGGATCTAACAGCACCCCAAAACTGTAACCTGCTGTTTTTGGGAAACAGATCAAGATGGGTACCATCATCCCTGCCACACAGGGGGGGGGGGAGCGCGGGCAAAGTGCAGCTTTTGAAATCCACACCAAAATAGACACACGGCGGCGGGATCACACAGATCCCGTGAGCTGCCGCGCAGTTGCTCCCCGGCACGATCAGATGCTAGGGAGACCGGGGAGAAAGCGACGAGACAGAGACGGAGGCTGCCGAATTGCGCATGTGTGAACATGCGCAGTTTGGCCAGGGGTCTTGGATGCGCCAGCAGAAGGACGCGCCGGCGATCCCACGGCCGCACTTGATGTGGCCGTGCTGGTAAGTCCACCTCTGTAGGTGGTTTATTTTAGATGCGGCTTTTCAGCCTGAAGGGCCAGATCAGGGACGGGTGCGTAACGTTTCCCAGATGTTGCGGTGGGATCACGCCCATTTGCTGCACCCCCCGATCCGTCCCTCTCCCGGCCCAAAACCTTTCATGTGACCGGGGCCCATGTTAGTCTGTCTGTAGCAGTGGAAAAGAGCAAGAGTCCATTTGCACCTTGCCTGTTAATGTCATTCGGCATCTGAAATCACTCCACTTGCCAACGTACAGGGCAGATGGACTCACATTCTAGCTGTATCTGAAGGGAGTGAGCAGTGGCTCACAAAAGCTCCTATCGTGCCACAAATTTTGTTAGTCTTTAAGGTGCAAATGGACTCTTGCCCTTTTCTGGAAAGTATACTACCTTTCAGGACTGGCTGATTCTTCTAATCTTGATCGGCTACACTCCTGACTGACCAGACCCATATCTTCTCTGGATTGAGTTTACATTTATTGACCCTCACCCAAGCATTGACTACTTTCGGGCAGTGTACCCACCACTTCATTTGACCTGTTTGAAATAGAGAAGCAAAACTGGGTGCTATTTGCATAACACCTCGCTCCAAACCTCTGTACAATCTCAACCGGCAGTTTCATACAGAACAGAGCCCCATCAAACCCCATGGCACGTGAGTCATGAGATCGAACAGTGACACCTCAGAACTACCTGTCAGGTACAATTCAGTAACAATTAAACCCACCGGAGCATGGCACCCTGATTTGGCCAGTGGATCGTATAATGTTCAATGATATCAAAGGCTGCTATAATGGTCATTTATTGCACAAATGAGATTAAAATGTGTGTTTTATGCAAAAAAATTGGGCAAGGAAACAAAATGGTACCAATCACGGCTTCTGTTCTCTCCCATAAAGGAGACGTGATATCAAAACAGATACTTTTTTCAGTTCAGAGCCGAAATCTGAACTCTCCATTGAGAAATTTGAAATCTTCATTTCAAAACCCTGAATAGGATGTAGGGTTGCCAGCCCCCAGGTACCAGTTGGGGGTTCCCAACAGGGACGTCTATCTACTGCGTTTGGCTCACCAACTCTCTCCTTTCCAAGACTCAGCTGATCTGATGATGCGAATCCATGCTTTTGTAACTGTGGTTGGATTACTGTAATGCGTTCTATACCGGGCTGCCTTGAAGACAACCCAGAAACTGCAGCTGGTTCAGACTGTGGCAGCCCAATTATTATCAGTGGCTAGCTCCTGGGTCAAAGAAGACGGGGACGGCAAAGGATGAGATGGTTAGACAGTGTCATAGATGCAACGAACATGAAATTGAGCACACTTCAGAGGACGGTGGAAGACAGGAAGGCCTGGCGTGATCTGGTCCATGGGGTCGTGAACAGTCGGACTCGACTGTGCGACTGAACAACAACAAGCTCCTGGGCTCAGTGATCCCGCCTATCATTAAAAAAAAAAGCAACATTGGCTTCCAGTTTGTTTCTAAGTCCAGTTCAAGGTGCTGCCAATGACCTGTAAAGCTCTTCTCAGCTTGTGACCTACATATTTAAAGGACCGTCTCCCCCCCTATATTCTCATGCACCAACTCCAGGCCTCGGGATGCCACCTATGGGTTGTTCTGCCATTTAAGGTAGCCCGCCTGGCATCAACCAAACCCTGTGCCTTCTCTGTTGTGGCTCCTACTTTATGGAATGTGGGAGGGAAGTCAGCATGGTACAGCCCATTCTCATCAGATCTCAGAAGCTAAACAGGTTTGGAAGGGAGTTCACCAAGGAAGACTCTGCAGAGGAAGGCCACAGCCAATCACCTCTGCATCTCACTTGCCTTGAAAGCCCCTTCCCAGAGTCGCCATTTGTCAGCTGCGACTGGACAGCACTTTACACACGCACAGAGACACGCATGAGCGCACTTTGTGAAATCTGCTCCATGGAGAAGGGAGGGGTGCTGTCCTGGAAAATTTCAGGGGTTACTGGAAGTCCTCTTATTTCCCAGGGCTTTAATGGGGTATACATTTAAGATATTTTTTTTTGCAGGGAGGAGGCCATTCAGGGTTTTCTTTTGTTTGTCATGAATTGTGATGTTTTTAATTGGGATTTATAAGTCACCATGTGCCAAAAGAAAAGGTGTGATGTAAATATTTTAGTTAATACATAAACAACTCTATGATTCTATGAATCTTTCTGCCTACAAAGCAAAGCAAAGGATCTTCTATAATCCCTGGCAAGCATACTACTCCGAATTATGAAAGCTAGACAGAGAAGCCGCATACCCCAGAGCAAGATTTCCCCCTCCCTCATAATTTCTTAGACCTCTAGTTAAACTGAGCAGTCTGAATAGCCTGGTTTGGCCTGAGCTTTTGTTTGTTTGTTTGGTAGTTTTGTGTGTGTGAGTGTGTGTGTGTGGGTGTGTGTGCACACACACGCACATGCATGCAACTGTGTGTACACCTGGAAGTTATGGCAACCTCTGGTGACTGACCCCTACTGGGGGGCTGGAGGGTATTCAGAGAGGCAGCCTGCCCCCACCTCCTGCCTCTGGAATTCCAAGGAGGTCTCCCATCCAAGTACTTGCCAGAGTCGACCCTGCTTCACTTCCAAGATCTGATGAGATCAGGCTTGACTGGGCTACGCAGGTCAGGGCTGGTTTGGCCTGAGCTTGTCAGGGCTTGGAGCTCAGCGGAGTTGGACATGGTCAGAACTTGGATGGGAGACCATCAATGATGCCTGCAGTTGCTATGCAGAAGAATCACAAGCCACCTCTTCTGGTCTCTTGACTAGAACACCCACGGACGGGGTCACCATGAATCAGCTTGTGACCAATATTCCCTCTAAGCTGTGGAGTCTTCTGAGCAAAACGTCTACTTTGTGAGCTCCTGGCATTAAAGTTGTGAGCAAACGATTTGGCTACTGCATAAATTAGTTTGCTCTGGAGCCATCCCTTCCTGAGCGAAGACAAAAATGTGTGAGCTGGAAGCTAAAAAACTGTGAGCTAGCTCACACTAACTCAGCTTAGAGGGAACAGTGCCAAGTTGTGACCTGACAGCACAGTCTTCTTCTTCTGGTTAATCTGAACTGATGCGGGAAAATACTCTTTCTCAGCCTCAAACAGAGCATTCACTGAACTACTGAGCTGGAGGACTCCCCATCCACCAGACTTATCCAGGGAAATTTAATTGGGGCAGAAGCTGACACCACACAATGTCATGTTTCAAGTTTACAGCCCATCAAGTCACAGCTGGGTGGATCCCAAATGACCATCTGTTTAGAGACTTGAAGCATCGCTAACTCATCAGCGAGATTTGGGCAGAGACAGCAATCTTATTCTTTACAGGCAGGTCACTGTTAGCTTTCCGAAGGGAAAAACATGGTCTAGGAAACAGAATGAAGTTTAGGCGATTCATAATCCACCTTGGATGAAACAAACACTAGGAACTCACATGTCTTCTGAAGACAAAAGTCTGATCCCAGCCCTGTACCAAAATTAAGACCTACCTCTCTCCCCAAAATATCATTCCATAAAGAAGAAAGGTTGATAATCGGCATTCTGTTGTACTTTTATTTGCATTGTCTTGTCCTTTTATCATTTTCCATTTAGGGGTTCTCAAAATGGGGTGGAATCAGGGCTTTTTTTGTAGAAAAAGCCCAGCAGGAACTCATTAGCATAATAGGCCACACCCAACAGCAGAAACTCGTTAGCATATTAGGCCAAATCCCATGCCTTACCTTGGTTTGCCAGGGTGGCCTGTGGCTGTGGGGAGCCCAGGCAAGCCCCCCCTTGAAGGGAAGGGAAGGGAAGGGAAGGCAGTTTAAACTGCCTTCCCTTGGCTTGCCTGGGCACCCCACGGCAGAGGTTTTGGCTGTAGTGGGCGTGGCCAACTCTGAAGCCAGCCGGAACTCCGTTCCTGTGCGTTCCTGCCCAAAAATAGCCCTGGGTGGAATGGTATCCTGACAGACTGGATCTAGCCATCAGACTATCCTCTGTTCCCTATTTACCAGGGTCAGTTCATGTTTTCTAGTGTCTGTCCCTATCTTGGCATCCTCTGTTGGACAACAGGGTCCTAGAACCATCATTTACACTCAGTGACTGTACTTTCAATCAGATTGGCAGCTTCAAAGCAGTTGGCTGCTTCCTGTTTTATACTTTTTAGCTGATTTTTTAAAAAATGATTAAGGACTCTTTTTTCTTTCTATATGATTTTATATATTTTCTACTTCACCATTTTATGAAAAGCGAGTTTCCCAATATAGCATAAAAAACAATCATTCTATTTTTGCCTTTGGGCATGCCGTTTTTTAAAAGTTAGAGCATGCACTGGAGAGCACTAACCTCCTTTCCACCTGCCCAACTGCAGTCTCTCCAAATATATATTTAATCTATTATTTACTAAAATGGTGACATCTTGCTGTTTCAAACAAATGATCAAAGCAGCTTGTCAAATTAGTAACACACAACTGTTACAAATAAGCAAAATTTAAAGTACAGGAGACCAAAAACCAGCAACAGTGCAACCATCAGAAGCTCATCAATCCCAAACTAAGCAGATCTAAACAAAGGAGCCAACTGACAGCATATGAAAGTAAAGTCTTTCTTTGACATCCAAATGCCAACAATGAGGGCACCAGGTGAGTTAACAGTAAGTTCCAAGAGAGGGATGAATGAATTGCTTTTGGTGCATTTCTTCATTGTTCCAGAATTGAACTCTGCCCTGGATTCTGCTCCCCTTTCATTCTGGTTTGATTTCTACGTTTTATTTTGGAATTGGAGTCTGCACAATTTGGTGCTGTTTTCTGTTCCTTCCATTCATTTGCATGTATTCCAACTCTGATAAACACACACACATTGATAAAACGTTACAGGAAAAAAAAAGCAGGCTTCTCTGATCACACACACACAGATAAATCATGATTTGTGTGTGGGTCCTTCTGATCTGCACATGCACTCCTGAACTCAATACCATCTGAAAGACCATGGGCAAAACCATACACTGAACTGGTGCAAATCACAAGCATGTTTCGACCCTACACAACTGTATAGATGAATAGTACATTTCCAGGCCCCATTCAGGATACAATGGTAAAACACACACACTCTGCAGTGTCCATAAACAGGGTTGCATTACCCACATCAAGGTCACTCTTCTGCAATGTTTTATTAGTGCATACATGCACATCAGTAACATGCAAGAGAACAAAAAAATAATAATAGAGGAATGGAAGGAATGAGCTACAGTACTCTGCACAAAATTTGGAACCCCAAAAATAAATTAAAGCAGGACAATGGAGAATTCCTAGGGAACAATCCTGAACTAGTCTACTCAGAATCCTACTGAAGTCTACTCGATGGGTTACGTTCTTGAGATTATACCAGTTCCACTCGGAAAGAAGACCACATTATTCTTTACTCGAGAAGTCAGCTAGAAATGTGGATGCAGAGAATTACAGAAGCATCCCTAGATGTCCATGGATGGTGGGCAATTCATGGTTGCTACAAGGCTGTCTTGATTCACAGGCCACCAGCTGAACCTGTGGTTGCCATTCTCCAGCTGGGGTCTGGAGATCCCACAGAATTACCACTGATTTACAGACAAAAGAGATCCATCCCCCTGGAGAAAATGGCAACTCTGTAAGGCACTACACTACACTGAGGTCCCACCCCCCCAAACCCTTCCCCCCTAGGCTCCACCCCCAAATCTCCAGGAATTTCCAAACATGGAGCTGGCAACCCTAGCCGAACCACTAAATACAACCTGGACAGCAGCCATTTGAAAACAAAGCAAGAGAAATGGCACCTGACATACCTGTATATTTTATATCGGGTTGTAAATCCTTGACGATGTCTTTCCACAAAGGATAAGTAGCTCCGTGAGTGGTGGAAGGGCCCCCTGTCTGAAATAAGCCAATCAAATTCCTTGGAGACATGTTGGTTGGTAACAGCTGCTTCCTGGTGGGAGGGCTGTCCTGTGATATGGTCCCATATAAAGAGGAAGTAGAGGTACTCAGCAACCCTCCAGTTCATGCTTTTCTGCCTGCCTTTTTCCTCTCATTCTTGCTCCATTCTGTGGAGTCCTGTAGGTGGGGAAAAGAAGGAGGGAGGGAAAGAATGGGGAAAGGGAACAGAGAAACAGGGTCCAAGGGGGGGGGGGGTTGGGGGGTAAAAAAAAAGAAAAAAACCGGATTTAATTTCATAAAGAAGCACTTTCTGGGTTTA
>NW_015164208.1:316971-363330 GCF_001447785.1 Gekko japonicus
GATCGTCGGAGGGAAAACCATAGAGTTTTCCCTCCGACGATCGGGGCCACGCCCCCAATGTGATTGACGTGGTTGTGTCACCTCTGGTGACGCAGCCACGCTGCACTTCGGGGGCGGAGTTCCCCCCGGGGCCCGATTCTGTGGCGGCAGGAATTGTGCCTCCAAAGCAGGGGTTTACCCGCCACCCGCCCCCACTTGGCAGTCCTATCCAGTAGAAAACCAGCTGCCTTTGGGAAGCCAGTGAAGTGTAGCAGTTAGAACAGGGTTGCCAGGTCTTCACAGTGCGCCAGTGGGGGGTGGAAGGGAGCCTCCCAGGAGTAGGCAGGGCTCCGCCCCCAGAGAGCAATGTCACACAGTGATGCTTCCAACATGATGACATCACACAGAAGTGACATCATCACGTTCAGGATGTTCTGCGGCAGCGCTCTGGTTTGAGGGCAAAGCTCTATGGTAAAATTGCCCTCATACCATAGAGTTTTGCCCCAAAACCAGAGCATCACCACGTGACTTCCCCAACGTGATGACATCACTTCCATGTGATGTCATCACATCAAGGACATTGCCACACCATGTTGCTGTTTGAGGGCAGGGTTTCCCCCACCAGCCAAGTGGCCAGTGGTGGGCAGAAGCCCCCAAAAGCAGGGGATCATCTGACCAGGGAATGGGAACTCTAGGTTAGAAGGCTGGACTGGGATCTGGAAGACCTGGGTTTGAATGTCCATTCGGCCATGGCAGCTCACTGGGTGACCTTGGGCCAGTCACATACTGTCAGCCTAACTTACCCCACAGGGTTGTTTTTTGTGAGGATAAAATGGAAGAAGGAGAATGGTGCTGAAGGTAGGGCTGCCAACCTCCAGGGGGTGGCTGGAGATGGGTTCACCTGGAGAAAACGGCTGTTTTGGAAGGTGGACTCTGTGACAGACATTATATCCCACCGAAGTCCCTCCCTTCCCCAAACCTCACCCCTCTTAGGCTCCACCCCCAAAATCTCGAGATATTTTCCAACCTGGAGCTGGCAACGCTAGACATGGGCCACTTTTAGTTCTCATTGGGGAGAAAAAGCTAGTGGAACAATATATAATATAAGGAAATGGACAAATGGAAATAACACTCAATTCTGTTGTTTGGATCGCAGTTTCTGGTATTCAGATTATTCTGAATTATCCTAGGGATGCTTCTTAAGCATACCGCCTCAGTACATGGAAGTTCCATTTCTACCATGCAATTAAGAGCACAAAAAGAGCCCAGCTGTATCAGACTGAAGGTCCATTTAAGACAGTATCCTGTTCCCAACAGTAACCAGGAGCTGCTACAAGCTGGACAAGATGTCTTCCTCCTCCACCCCACCCCCACCCCAGGGGTGTTTTGTGGGTCCTTACATCTTTGTTGGGTAGCTTAGTGTTATTATCACCATGGATCCCTCTTAGATGTTACCCTATGCCAGCTGTCAAACCCATATTTCCAGCCTAGAGGACTAGAAACTTATTTTGTTTAACACTGAGAGCTGCAGGCTGCTATATATGCTATATAATGGCCCCGGTCACACGGGCCAGAACACAGGGGGGGGGAGGCATGGTTGTTTGCCCCGGAGCAAAATAAAGCATGGTAGCCCGATCACACGGTCCCCCGAGTCTTCGCGCTTAGACTGTTAACTGCTGATCACACAGCGATGCTGGAGCATGGCAAAGAAGCGGTGCGGCAAGCGTTTCATATTTGTGCGCATACGCAGTTCCGTGGAGCAGCACTGCTGTCAGTTACATGCTTGTGTGCATGCACTTACGAAAAACTTCCAGTTTGCGACAGGACCTGGACAGTCGCCGGATGCCACGGGATACTAGCGCTCCCGCGATCAGACGCCTGCCCCTGCCCTGCGTTTTCCAGATACTAGTGCACTTTCCGAGGTACTTTTTTACTGTGCATCTTTGGCGGGACACCACGGGTTGGCCACAGATGCGCTACACTTCCCAGATGTTGCGGTGTGATCACACCCCAAAAATTCACCCGACATTTGTGCCTTTTGCACGGCAAATCCTCCGTGTGACTGGAGCCATATATATGTTAAATCCCAAACTGTGTTTGTGACTTCTGAGTTTGGGATCACAGAGCCCATACCATGCACCCCGCCACACACACTTAAATATTTTCCAGATAGAAATAGGGATACCAGTACCCAGGTGGAGGCAGGGGATCCCCCGATTTTTGGGGCTTTCCCGATTTTTGGGGCTCCCCCCAGATGCCGGCCAGCTGGCCGGTGGGGGAAGCCCCGCCCCAACAGTCGTCCACGGCCCCACTTGAAAAGAGCAGGTGCATGCAGCACCCAGTGTGTGCTCTTTCCAAGCAGGGGCTGCCTGCTCCTGCCCTTCAAGTAGTGAATTTGCGGTTTCCAGGGCAGGTGCACAAGGCACCCCCTTTACCCCCATGAAAGGCTCCCTTTAAATGGTTGAGGGGAAGTGGGGAGCGTGCGTGCACGGTGCTGTGTCCCCAACGTGATGATGTCACTCTGCATGACATCATTGCATCAGGGATGGCCCCGCCCCTTCCCAGAACGCCCTCCAAATCCCCCTGCCGGGAAGAAGATGGGACCCGACAACCCTAGATGGAAATACTAATGTATTTATAAGGTTCTTTTCTACCGACTGTATTCAGTTGCCTTCCTTGTGCTGGGGTATGATTGCACAGTTTTGGCTGGATGAGAAAGTTCAAGCCTCTTTTAGCCTTGACCCTCACTGGGGATGAAACTGCGGGGGCCGTCCCTTTTCCGGTCCCATTAACGAAATTTGAGAGACAAATCACTGTTCATACCAGCATGTGCTTGGGCATCCGTTGCACATATATGGGGTACAATGGAGGTATAAATGATGAAGAAACAGCAGGGAACCACACCAAAGAAATGAACAGAAATAGGAGATTTACCAAAACAAAACAAAAAAGTGAGACAAAAACGGCTGAGCACGGAGAGGCTGGCAATAGAGGGTAATTCAAACTCCCTGAATCACATTACTGGGACAGTCTGACCTACTTGCAGGGAAAGCAACTGCAGGTATGGTTCTTTCCTTGGCAGAACGCTAATGAGGCAGGATCCTTTTGGGGCTAAGCGCACACTGAGATGCCTCAATTAATGTTCTGGTATTTCTCCCTGGTGTGGCTATTTCCTTCAGCGACGGGATTAGCCAAGCTGTAACCCCTTCGTCTGGCTCGCTGCCTTGCGAAGGGCTAAAAGCCAAAAACCCTGCTTCTTGGCCGCGCGCAATGCTTGGAATGCCGCCAATCCCACATCAAGATGGTGTAGGAGAAGACAGAGAGAGAGGCCAAAATGGAAGCTTGGTGGTAATAGATGAGCATCCGGGACAGGTGTTTGGGGTTTTTTTTAGTGTAGTACTCTTATTTTGAAACTCCCATCTAGAGTTGCCATCCTCCAGGAAGGGCCTGGAGATCTCCCAGAATTACAACTGATCTTCAGAGATCAGTTCCCCTGGAGAAAGTAGCTGCTTTAGAGGCCATGGCTTGATACTCCACTGAGGCCCCTCCCCTCCCCAAACCTTCCACTCCCCAGGCTCCACCTCCAAATCTCCAGGAATTCCCCAGCCCAGAGTTGGCGACTCCACTCCCATCCCCAAAGGGCTTTACAATCTGCCAATCAACGTCTTTCTCAGCCCTGGCCCCTACCTGGTGGAATGAACTCCCATACGAGATCAAGGCCCTGCAAGACCTTTTAAAGTTCCGCAGTAACTGCAAGATGGAGCTCTTCCACCAGGCTTTTAACTAGGATGACGGACGTCCCTCCCTCTTTACTGGGCCTCCCCTCAGCGGGTCAGGAGGACTGCACACCAGAGATGGCATCTGTGAGGCCTTAATTTTAATGACAACTGCACCGGATCTGGACTTTGATCCAGCTAGGATTGTAATTTCACAGCTTCCCGTTTATTATTTCATTGCTTTATACCCCACTTGTCTTTTCCACGGGGACCCAAAGTTGCTTACGACATCATTTCCCCCACCTTCCATTTTTATCCTAGTTACAACCACCCTGTTTGGTAGGCTGAAGGAGAGCAATTGGATGAAGGTCACCCAGGAGGCTTCCATGGCAGAGTGGGCCTAGGGTTGCCAGCGCCTACCTGGCTGCTGGTGGGGGGACTCCCTATCGTTCCTGTAAGTATTCCTGTAGATGGTTTGAGACTCAAAACCATAGTTTTGCCAGAAACCTAGAGCATTGCCCTTGACGTTGGAAATGTGATGACGTCACTCTAAGGCTGCCAGATCCCCTGAAGGGGTGGGGGGGGTTGCCCGCTCAAGGGGCCCTCGATCCGCCGGCTTGGATCCAGCCAGTGGGGGAACCCCACCCCCAAAGTGCCTGGATCGGACCAACGTGTCAGGTGCGATGACGTCATCCAGAGGTGACGTCATCACACTGGGCACGTCGCCGGGGGACGCCCTAGCACTTGGCCTAAAAACTGACATCATAGAGTTTTCAAGCCAAATGCTAGAGCATCCACCAGCGATGTGCCTAGCACAATTACATCACTTCCGGGTGATGTCATCATGACATGCGTGTGCTATGTGTGCGCATGAATGTCCCGGACCAGGAGCTTCTCCCCCACACACACACACACCACAATAGGTAAGAGACCTGGCAACCCTACGTCACTCCCCGGTGACATCATTGCATCAGCAGTGCTGGGAGGGGCTTCTTGGGGCTGGGCCTTCCCCCACCGGCCAGTTGGGCTGTGGCAGATGCCCCCCCAAAAAAATCAGGAGATCCCCTGGCCTCACCAGGGGAATGGCAACCCTAAGTGGGCCTCTGAGCCCGGGTCTCCCACACCCATCCAAACGTCTAACCACTATACAACACTGTCTCTCAATCATGCTGTCTGTGTGAGGGAAATAGGGAGAAGAATGTGAGAGCACAGCAGATCAATGATTCGTGTCCTTCGCAAAACACAGGGTTGCCATGATGTCTGCAGGTTAGGAAACCCCCGGTCGAGAGGCCCGTTACCCACCGCCAGCGGATCGGGCCCCGAGGGGAACCCCACCCCCAAAGCACGTGACGTGCCCACCGTCAGCACGTCACCCGGAAGTCGCGTCGGGCGCATTGGAGGTGGGGCCACGGTCATCTGAGGGAAAACTCTATGGTTTTCCCTCAAATGATTGTGGCCCCACCCCCGGTGTGCCCGACGTGGTTGCGTCACTTCCGGGTGACGTGGTTGCGGCACGCGCAAAGCGCACGCACACGGACTCCCGGAGTGGCGCTAGAGTCCCCCGCTCTACATACAGTGAGGACTTGGCAACCCTACTGCAGGTAGCTGTGTTGCCCTGCCTTCAATCTGCCACTTCCTTTCTAGTTCGCTCTTATTTCTTCTCCCCTTCCCCCCCCTCTAAAACATGTTCCCATATGTCATTCCTAATGTGCTGCCCTATCAATGGTTATGGTTCCTGAATGCTACATTTCAGCAAGGCCTACTCTGACCTCCCCAGAAGTTTCAAAAATCCAGGTAAGCTGCGGAAAAGGTGTCAGGCATGAGAAATGCAATCGCTAATGACAGCTCCGGGTGAAGGGAACAGCATGTCTGTGTTGATGGAAGCCGGCATAAGGTTTAATGAAATGAAACAACAGCCGTTTCCAAAGGCGATGGATCATGAAAATGGACACAGAGATCAATAAAGAGGCATGGAGGAATATAAGAGCCAAATTAGGGAATTAGGAGCTGGAGAAATACAGGGAAGCCGGGGAGGGGAAAGGTGACACACTGAATGTGGTTGGCGAAAGAACCTTAAAATAGGGACCTAAAAGGGATCTTAAAAAAACCAAACCTTTGCACCCACCAGACTTTAGAGAAGCCGAAAATATCAAGCAAAATGATCACAGGGTTTGTACGGACCCCAGTGACCATTTTGCTTAATGTAGTTGTCGAGTATTGAGCTAGCATCTGGAAGATAAGGTTTCATACCCCCATTCTGATATAAAATCTTGCTGGGTGACATTAGGCCATTCACAAATCCTCTGCCTGACCTACCTTGCAGGGTGGTTGTGAGGATAAAATTGGGGAAGGTGGGATCATGCACATCGCCCTGAGCTCTTTAGAGAAAGGGTAGTATAAAAGTGCCCTAGGTAGACACACGCAGAAGGGTGGAATACAGCACAGGGCACAATGCTGGAACTATGAAAGAATATAACCAGGAAAACTGGCATCTTCCAAATTAAAAGTCAGCAGGCTCTGACTAACAACTATGGTGCCACAGGGTGTAAATGTCATATGCATTTGCCCTCTGAGACTAACATCACAATCATATTCATTTTGGATTAACATTTCTGTCCCCAGAGCACTGCCTGGGAGACGCTTTCAGCATTAAAGTTTCACATGTTTCACAAGTATCGTTTCTTCCAAAACTAGGTTTAAAAAAAAAATCAGTGGGATCATGTTATTTTTTGGGGGAAGGCAATATTGTGAGGTCCATTAAATTTAAGTACTCTCACAGTTACATAATGGAAGTAAAAGAGGAACACAGCAGCGCCATCAGATCTCTAGCTAAGCATTCAGCCTTGAGTAATCACAGCTCTGGGAGCCAAAATTGCAAGTGCCAGGGTATCAAAGAGCCTAAGCAGGTCTACTTAGAAGTAATTCCCTTTGGATCCACTGGGGCTTACTCCTAGGGAACTGTTCATAGGATTGCAATTGCACTTTTGGGAAGTGTACAGAAGCACGGAAGCAAGACGTGAGAGACGGATCGGGTTCAGGAATGACGACCCTTCAGCAATCGGAGACTGCCAGAAAGCAAGCCCTGCACTGAGCAATTAAGAAACAAAATGCAATTAAGCATCATCAGAAGTGATTAGGTAAAGAAGTTGAGTAATTAAGCATGTGATTTGCAGACGATGTCATCCGGGCAAATGGGTTTTGTCATGGACAAATGGCACCAAAGACCGGGTCACGGGACGTGCAAGGTTACTCTGTCTAGAAGGATCGTCTGAACTGCAAGATAAACTTGATGTCTTGCACTTTGATTGTTCGATGCAAAAACATCTCAGTTGCAGTCCCATAAATGAGTTGCTGTGCGTGTATCCAGCAGAGAAAGAGAAGACCGTGTTTGGGGCTTTGCCGTTATGGGTTTTATTGAAGTGTGTTATGATCATTGCAAACTGGATGGAAGCTGCCTCAGGAACGCTTCTTCTCGTTCCGTTCATGTTTTCCATGGCGAGGAACACTAGTATGGTTGCCAGCATCCAGGTGGTAGCTGAAGATCTCCCGCTATTACTACTGACCTCCAGGAGACAGAAATCAGTTTACCTGGAGAAAATGGTTACTCCAGAAGATGGACTCTATGGCCTTATGCCCCAAACCCCACCCTCCTAAGCAGGGGTCATTTCATAGAAAAAGAGGTGCATGAGCTCTCTGACGGAACGGGCCCGCGTCCGCTGGCAGACCCCACTCTGCCCACCCCTCCTTTGCCTGACCTGGCACCTGAAGGGGCAGTTTTTCACCACTGCCTGTGGGTATTGCTGCCACCACTGTCCCTGTCTTGGGCTCTGGTTAGGCGGGATAGACTCCCAACCCCCCTCTGCTGTTGCTAGGAACCCACCTCGGGGCTTCCTGGTAATCTTCGGGGCTCCCCTGGAGAGTGGCAACTGACCGTTTTGCCCTTGTTCTCCTCCTCAGGGAGTCCCCAACCCACTCTTGGTGTGTCCAAGCGGCTGAGGGAACTATGTGGTACAGAGGGACTTCTCAGGGTCAACAGTAAAAGGATTTATTTTGAAACCACTCAGCTATATACAGGCATATTAACAGTGAACTGAAGAATCAAAATAAAGGTGGATAATAGATCGCTCCATCTCTCCCTTCACTACACATACCCTGTCTAGATGGTCTGCAGGGCAGGCACACGACTTGCTTTCAATGGAGGAAGTTAGAGTAGCACCACTCCCAACATGGCCTCTGCCTCCTGCAGACTCCAGCCGACAGCCTGACTGGCTCCAGACTTCAGGCAGACCGACCTCAATTCTCACAGACTGGCTTCCCGCCCCAAAGCTCCACTCTATCCAACAGCCCTTCCCGCCCAGGAAGTGCCTCTCCCTCCTGCAGCATTCTGGGGCAGATCTCCTCACAGCCTTGATGGACTTCCTGTCCTCTCTAGGGAGCTGCCCTCTGACTGCTGGTTGGAGACAGGAGGGGGGGAATGAGGAGGAGACTAGGCCAAGGCCTACCTCAGGTTTCATGGTCTCCTCTTATCTGGCCCACACCAACTTAAACATAGACCTAAAATGGCGTTTCTCCACAAGCTCATTAGCATAACATATTAGCATAACTTATTTGCATATGCCACACCCCTGCTGCTGTGGTTGGGCCGGGCCGGGTAGCGCCGGAAGGCGGGCAGCCTCCTCCGATGGCGCTTAGATGCGCCACTCTCAGGGAGCTTCCGCCCAGTCCACCCGCCCCCAAGGAGGGAGGGGGGAGGGCAGGCGAGCTGCGACGCCGCCTCCTGTGCCCAGGCCAGGGGTCCCACTGCTATCGCTGCTCCTGCTGGTGGCGGCGACGGCGAGTCCCTTTGGCTGGGGGCTGGAGGGGAGGCGCCACGGCCGCACCTCTCTCCAGCGAAGCCTGCAATGGGACCTGCTCCTCCACCCCTGCGGCACCCGGGACTCACTCTGGGGCAGGGGAGGGGGCTTTTGGCGGTGGTGAGGGCGACAGTTTGCCACCCAGATCCAGGGCCCACGCTCTAGGCGAATACCTAGTTCACCTAGCGGGTGAGCCGGCCCTGCTCATGACCCAACTGAGGGCTGCTGGGAGCAGCGGGCGGACTTATTGCATGTGCCCCGCCCCCTGTGCTCCTTACTGCTGGAGCTCCGCTCCTGTGCGCTCCTGCAGGAAATGACCCCTGCTCCTAAAGCTCCACCCCCAAATCTCCATGTGTTTCCCAACCCAGAGCTGGCAACCCCAAATACTACCATTGCCTTACCTTTAGACACTGGAGCTCACTGGCAGAGCCCATATCCTGATCAGGGTTCCCTCTAAGCTGAGTTAGTGTGAGCTAGCTCACAGTTTTTTAGCCCCCGGCTCACACCTTTTTGTCTTAGCTCAGGAAGGAGGGCTCCAGAGCAATCTAATTTATGCAGCAGCCAAATCACTCACTCACAACTTTAATTCCAGTGGCTCACAAAGTAGGATTTTTGCTCACAAGACTCCACAGCTTAGAGGGAACATTGATCCTGATCCCCACTTTGTACAGTTGCCAACTGTGTGTTGAGGGATTTCTGGATATTTGGGGGTGAAGCCTGGGGAGTGCAGGGTTTGGGGAGGGGAGGGGCCTCAGCAGAGTACAATGCCACAGAGACTACCCTCCAAAGCAGCCATTTTCTGCTGGGGAACTGATCTCTGTCATCTGGAGACCAGGTCTAATTCAGGGAGATCTCCAGGCCCCACCTAGCGGTTGGCAACCCTATCATTCTGCCATGAAGCTCCTTCACAATCTTGGTCCAGTCTTCCTATTGCAGCCCAACCTACCTCGCCGGGGAATCCTGAGGATAAAGTGAAGAAGAAAAGAACCATGCAAAGGAAGAATGGGACAGAAATATCATAGGCAGAAAGGAAGAACAGGTCACTGAAAACTGTGACTGCACTTGTGTATGAATGAGCTTCACAAGGACTTGAGGAAGGCCTTCCACAGTTTTCAGAGGCCGTATAAAGCCAAGCTTTTCCAATGTGCTTTGGATACAGGCTGGGCAGTAGGGTTGCCAGGAGTCTCTTCGGCCCCAGCAGGGGACTTTGGGGGGTGTTCACAGAGGGGGCGGGTCATCCCCAACATGATGATGTCACATTGGGGACACCCCACTCCAAGCCCCACCCCCTCCCGAACCTCCTGTAAGATTTAAAGGGCCCTCCGATCAGCTGGGGGTCCCTTTAAATCTTGCAAGAAGGGAGGGAGAGGGGTGGCCACTGGCCTTGTACCTGAACTACAAGCAGCAATGACGGCCAGTCCCCATCAGCCAGAAACACTTAAAGGGGTCCCTTTCAGTGCTCCTGGCCAGTGGCACCCCATTTGTCTGATCTCCAAGCGGCAATGCCGTTTCGAATTTGGGCGCATGGACAAGGCCAGTTCCCACTGGCCCCGCCTGCGCATCTGAACTCCAAATGGCATTGCCACTTGGAGACTGAGCACGTAGCTCACAGCTGCCCCTCTCCCTCCCCTTTACAAAATTTAAAGGGCCTTCCAGCTGTCAGCTGGTTGTTGTTGTTGTTCAGTCGCACAGTCGAGTCCGACTCTTCGCGACCCCATGGACCAGCTCCCGCCAGGCCCTCCTGTTTTCCGCCGTCCTCTGAAGGTGGCTCAATTTCATGTTCGTTGCATCTATGACACTGTCTAACCATCTCATCCTTTGCCGCCCCCGTCTTCTTTGACCTTCAATCTTTCCCAGCATCAGGGTCTTCTCCAGTGAGTGCTCCCTTCTCATTTGATGGCCAAAGTATTTGAGCTTCAGTTTCATTATCTGGCCTTCCAGGGAACAGTCAGGGTTGATTTCTTTTAGGATTGACTGATTTGATCTTCTTGCAGTCCAAGGGACTCTCAAGAGTCTTCTCCAGCACCATAGTTCAAAAGAATCTATTCTTCGGCGCTCGGCCTTCCTTATGTCCAACTCTCGCAGCCATGTCAGCTGGAGGGCCCTTTAAATCTCTCAAGAGAGAAGGGAGAGGGGTGCCTGTGGTTGTTCGGGCTTGGGGGTGGGGCTTAGGGGGCGGGCTTCCCCCACTGGCCAGCTGGCTGGTGGTGGGTTGAAACCCAAGAAATCAGGTAGGCGGGGGGGGGGGGGGTGCCTGGCAACCCTAGGTTTGCAACTCTGGTTCAAGAAATTTCTGGAGATTTTGTGAGGTGGATCCCAGGGAGGACAGGGTTTAGAAAGTGGAGGGACCTTAGTTGGGTGGAATGACATAGAGTCCACCCTTCAAATAAGCCATTTTCTCCTGGGGGACTGATCTCTGTCGTCTGGAGATCAGTAGTAATCCCGGGAGATTTCCAGGCCTTCCATGGAGGTTAGCAAACCTATTTTGGGGGTGACTGCAGAACACTTTTGCTTGCGTTTCTGTGATCTGAGGTTGTATTTGTTATTAATTCAATGTCAGCCACTGTGAGTCCCAGGCCGATTTCTCACACGCCGCTGCTCCACCCTCATGTTTCCCTTTCCCCCGATTAGTCAATTTCCCACTACTTGCTGCGCGGCTGCATTTACCGCAGCTTTGCTCGATTTCCCCTGCGTCTACTCGATCCTGTTTTTTGAGGATCTAGTAGAGGTGGGAGAAATTGGGTGAAGCTGTGGGGCAAAATGCGGCCGCACAGCTAGTAGTGGGAAATTGACTAATGTAATCAGGGGAAAGGGAAACGCGAGGGCGGAGCAGCGGCTTGTGGGAAATTGGTCCCAGTGATCGGGAGAAAAGTGGCACATAAATACATTCAATAGATTAAATCAGATTCTAGCGACTTGGGTCCTCCAGTAAAATCTCTGCCGATCAAAGAGATTTCTCCCAGTGAAGAGGGACTTCCTTTTCTTTCTCCTCCCACTGCAGCCCAATATGTCCTGGAAATGCTGCTTTGGAGGACAGGGACCCCCCATCAGGAACAGTATGAGGGTGGAGATCTACAGTCTGCAATCTGAGGAGGAAAACTGGTGAAAATTGCCACCGCCTTCCATTAGTGGGAATCTTCTGTAGACGGCAACCGAGTGGGCACACTTGGTGCTTGGGCAGAGTGGAAGGGGTGCAACACTGGTCACTTGTGCAGTTGGAGAACCCAGGTGAGATCCAATGGGGGAGTTCATGGGAGGAGTTGGCAGAGCAGATCATTCCCAGCAGCCTGCTGCTTGTCCCAAAATCCTCTGGGGCTGCCACTGAACAAAATGCATTAAAGCACGGGGGGGGGGGAATCCGGCAAAGAGAAGTTCTGTTGCACTCAAAAGACTGACCAGCCACACAGCACCTCTAGTGGTGGTGGAGAGGCACTGCAGGGTGAGGATGCAAACACAGCCAGGTTGCTGATGCACCTGTAACGAACTAAACCATGAATAAATTTAGTGCATCAGCCAGTCCCCAATGGTGGGCCCCTAGGGGCCTTTGGGAGACCCACACACACATTGCCCTATGGTTGTTCTGACACTCAATCCTCTGTGGCATTTTACTTGGTCTTAATAGATGGAGTTTTCCCCTCCCTAGTGTACCAATGTGGCTCCCAGCACATTTTTGTCCACTTAAACAGGGAGCTTGTCCAAAGCTCTCATTCTGCATTCCAGAACTCTCCTCTGCTCTTCACACCCCCGATTTCAAATGTCAGCTCCCCTCCAAACAAGATGTTCTCACATTTTCTCAGCCTCCTGTAACCTGTTCCTGCTAGAAAGGAAGAGCTGGGGAATCACAAACAACAAAACTCGATAATGAAACAAGCTCACTCTCACTTTCAGCTTCACATGCAATTAACCTCCTCCCCCCCCCCCCCCCCCCGCCTTTCCCTTTTTTGGTTTCTAAGCAAGACGAAATGGTGTTTGCTTAGTGTGATTTTACTGGAGGGAAGAAACTAACAATTTCAGTTAGTACTCGCAAGTTCTGCTGCAGATGTACAATCTGCCTCCGGGGGGGGAAAAAGAGACAGAGAAAGGGAGGATCTGGCTCGCATTCTGAAGGGCAAAGGGATGAGTGATGAGTCAGCTAAGAAATGGCATTTTGGGAACACGAGGTGCTGAGAATTCTGGCTGGGTTCTGGGAAGAAGGCTGAAACGGCTGCTTAACCTTTGACTGTGACTTCTCCATGTGCATTCAAATGGTTGCCATCTTCTAGTCTCGACCGGCTTTAAAGTTCAACCACCACAAGCTTTGTACCGGAAATACGACCACAAATGCTAAGAAAGCACAAACTGGGAATCAGGGATATTCAGTGGGGAGAGATGGTTCAGCTGTAGAAAAGATGCTTGGCGTGCAGGAGGTGCCAGGATCCGTCCCTGCTATCGACAGCAAAAGGGTGTCACACAGGTTAGAACACATAAAAGAAAGTACTTCTTCACCCAAAGAGTGATTAACACATGGAATTCTCTGTCACAGGAGGTGGCGGTGGCTACAAGCATGGATGGCTTCAAGAAGGAATTAGATAAGCATATGGAGCAGAAGTCCATCAGTGGCTATTAGCCACAAGGTACAGATAGGAACTCTCAGGCTGGAGCAAGTGACACTCTGCATTATTGGTGCTGGGGGGGGTGGGGACAGTGGGAGTGCTCCAGTGTCCTGGTCTTACTGATGAACCTCCTGATGGCACCTGATATTTTTGGCCACTGTGTGACAGAGAGTTGGACTAGATGGGCCATTGGCCTGATCCAACATTGGCTTCTCTTATGTTCTTAGAAGCTGCTTGGAAAGGCCTTTCTCCACCCGAGACCTCAAAGAGTTGCTACTGGTTGCAATTCACAGTGCTGATCGAGACAGGCCAATGTTGCAGGCCCCGGGCTTAGTAAGGAGAGGTCTTGCGAAGAGACCCAAAACACACAGCACCCACATTTTGGAATAAAGCAACAAGCCATAGCATTGACTGATTACAGACCCAAGGAGCATTGACGAAGCATGGGGACAGATCTTGGTCAGTCGAGCAACCTGCCTGCTGCTCGATAAAACATCCCACAGCCCACCTGTTGGGGAAAACCCAGGAGTGAAAAATATTGGTGGTATCACAAGGGTGGCTGCCGCTGAGTGGTACCATTTGACACCTGGGGAGAGCCTGGGCACAGCCCCCGAGCTGGGCCTACCGTATGGTGGCTCAACCCCCCCTCAAACCCCATAAGGGAGTCCCCAAAGAGGGGAGGCAGACACTCAGGCCCTTCTCCTCCAAAAGGACCTGCCCAGATGCACACAACCTCCAAGCTGTGTCAGAGAAGGCCGGGACTCCGAGTGAAGGATGGGGTATAAATCCAACTCGTCTTCTTCTTTAGACAGAACTGTGTGGGCTCTACATCACCCCTGCGTAGAGCCTGCCAAAACCTCCCACACTTAACTGGGCGGGAAAGCCTCCTTCAGACCCCTCCTAAGCCCACACTGCAATCCGGCCCTTTCTAGGTAAGTTTCAGCCATGTTTCTGACTCAAATACAAAGGCAGCTTCATGTGTTGTGAGCGCCAGTGTTGGACTAGTGGTTAAGAGTGTTGGACTAGTATCTGGGAGAGCTGGGTTCAAATCCCCACTCTGCCACGGAAACTGGATGGGCGACCGTTGGCCAGTCACAAACTCTCAGCCTAACCTACCTCGCAGGGTTGTTGTGAGGATAAAATGGAGGAGAGGAGACCGAGGTAAGCTGCCTTGGGTCCCCGTTGGGAAGGAAGGCGGGGTACAAATGAAGTCAATTAAAATTAATTAAAGTCCTACATTACTCCTACTGCATAAAACCCCCTTGCACCCAAATGCACATTCGTTTGCCGATCTGCTCTCCAAAGGACAGTGCGATCCTAGAAGCATTTTCGTGGGAGTCCGCTCCATTGGACAGACCTGAGTAAGATTCTGCACAGAGCTGCTTAGGACCACCTGGTTAGAGAACGAATAAGCACAGTGGAAACCAGCACCTGAACTTCCAAAGGGTAATCTGACATTGGAGTCTGTACTGACAGGAGGGGTGGACAGGCCTTTAAATTTCTGGGAAGCTTCCTGGCCTGGCCGTTACCCTGGAGGGCCACTGTTAGCTAGGAGCAAGCAGCGCCAAGGAGCCCCTGCAGTGCGGACCGCAGCACACTGGGTGTTTGTCTGGGAACCGGACCACGGCGACAATGACATGAGCTCTACCGCAGGGGACACTTGGCTCAGCTTGATCCAGAGCGGTTTTAACATCCAAATCCGTCCCGTCTGACAGATTCGGGCAAAGATATTGAAAGCAGAATCTGTCTCAGCAATAACTCCGTCTCTGTCTCATCAATCATGATGTTTTTGTGTTGATGTTTCTGGTTCAATCCAGACGTCAAGGTCCTTCCCCCCCCCCCTTCTGTCCCTGACATGCAGAAATTGCGACCTCTATGTGGGTCTGCGCAAAACAGAACGGGACACGGCCGTTGCAGAGGAGAGACCCAGAGAGGACGGGAGATGCGGCTGGTATTGATTCTCGGCCTTCATGCGCTAATATCTCCCCCTCCCCCAAGACCTTGGACAGTGTGCAGCAGGTCGGCAAGAGATTGAGGTATTGGGGTCAATCAAACTCAGCGGCGATCAATGCACCCCGACTCCGCTGGAGTTTCTAAGCAAAGCTCAGTGTTGGGGAAAGAGGAGGGAGCCGTTCTCAATTAACGTTTACCGTGCAGTGTACGCTAAGGAAGGGAGTTAATGAACGACCAAAGACTAAATAATGCTGGCACTGGGTCAGCAGTGTAGAGAGAATGATTCCAGTAATACAGAAGAGATGGAGAAACCAGCACACACTACCCAACCCTGAAGCACAGAGAGAAAGACTCAGAGTTGCCCGTGTTAGCAAGGGAGGAACAAGATTAAAGATTAGGAGAGCAAGTACCTCCTTCTGTATGATCTGTTTGGACAATGGATGCATGAAGCTGCTTTCTGCTAAGTCAGACTGTTGGTCAGTCAAGGTCAGTGTCCTGCACTCGGTGGCACAGTGGCTTCCCGGGGTCTCTGGCGAAGGTCTTTCACAGTCACCTGCTGCCTGATCCTTTTAATTAGAGGTGGTGGGGATTGAACCTGGGACCTTCTGCATGTCAAGCAGATGGTCTGCCATTGAACCACAGCTCCTCAATTGCCCTGGCAGTTGCCTCAGCACCCAAGTAGGTGTGAAGCTAGGAGATGCAGGAGCACTTCTGCAGAGCATTTCCAACATCCAAACAGCAGCTGTATGGAGATCTGACTGAGCTCTGGAGGGAGGGCAAAGAGATTTTAACCTTTTCCAATCATGTGGCTTAGTCAGTCCAAGCCAACCAGTTAGGTGTAGTGGTTAAGAGCACGGACTCTAATCTGGAAGAGCCGGGTTTGATTCCCCACTCCTCTACATGCAGCTGCTGGTGTGACCTTGGGTCAGTTACAAGTTCTTTCAGAGCTGTTCTCTCAAGGGCAGTTTCTCTCAGAGCTCTCTCAGCCCCACCTACCTCACAGGGTGTCTGTTGTGGGGAGGGGAAGGGAAAGGAGTCTGTAACCTTTTCTGAGACTCTGAGTGAAGGGCCAGGGTGTAAATCCAATCTCCTCTCCTCCTCCTCCTCCTCCTCCTCCCAATTAGTCTTAGAAGTAGAAAAATAAGAGGCATCTTCTCTTCGCTTGTCTTTGTGTATGTGTGTTTGTAGGGCTGGTAACAGTATGCATGCTTACGTGTGTACGCACACAACATCAGGGATACTGCCTGAGGCCTAGGGTTACCAGCCTCCAGGTGGGGCCTTGAGTTCTCCCAGAATTATAACTAATCTCTCCAGGCTACAGAGATCCGTTCCCCGGCAGGAAGTGGCAGCTTTAGAGGGCAGGCTCCACGGCATCACTTCCCTGCTGAGCTCCCTCCCCTTTCCCAGTCTCTGCTCTCAAATCGCTAGGGATTTGCCAGGCTGGAGTTGTCAGCCTTACTGGCCACACCTCCCCCATGGCTTCCCACATGCTTGCCCCACTGACCACTGCCACACTCAACACATCTCTATCCAAGCAGCTAACTTGTCTTTCCTCCTTATCCTTATCTTTAAGGACAGTGGGCCAGTGGTGAATGCACTTTAGGGAATCGAGGGGAGGGGGCAGTTTCCTCCACCAACCCTGCTTGTGGTTGCCTACCCCCGGATGGGGCCTGCATAGGGTGGTGTCAAACTCGGGCCTCATTTGCCAGGGGTTTCTTAACTGTCAGACTGACTTTGGCTCTGTATGCTTATTGTCCTGTTTCTTTCTGGCTAGGGAGGGGGAAGCAAGAAGAAGAAGAAGAAGAAGAAGAAGAAGAAGAAGAAGAAGAAGAAGAAGAAGAAGAAGAAGAAGAAGAAGAAGAAGAAGAAGAAGAAGAAGAAAGCAGTCGTTTTCTCCAGGAGAATTGTTCTTAGTCATCTGGAGATCAATCGTGACAGTGGGAGATCTCCAGCCACTGCCTGGAGGCTGGCATCCCTAGACCTGGAATCCTTCAGAAATTACAACTGGTCTCCAGACTACAGGGATCGATTCCCCTTGGGGGGGAAATGGCAGCTTCAGACGGTAGACTCTATGGTAGCACATCCCTGATGAGATCCTTCTGCAAACTCCATCCTCCCTAGGCTCCACCCCCAAATCTCCAGGAATCAACCAACCCAGAACTGGCAACCCGTCTCCTGCTCCACCCACCGCTTCCCACTGCTGCACGCTGCCTTCACCCCCATCCCTACCCAAGAGCCAGAATAGATAATGCTCCTACCGCCTTGTTCTCCTGGCATCTTCAAACACAACACGGCATGCCATGAATGCCCTGCAGGACTTGTCAAACCCTGGGCATGCACGGCTCCCCCTGCTCCATTAGCAAGCTGGCACAAAATAACTTCCTCTCTCACCATCTGAATCAGGGCCCTTTGCAGCTGCCACAGGAAGTGGTGGCGGCTACAAGTGGGAGGGGTTCTAATGTCCTGGCCCCACTGGTGGACCTCCTGATGGCACCTGGTATTTTTGGCTACTGTGTGATACAGAGTGTTGGACTGGATGGGCCTTTGGCCTGATCCAACATTGGCATCTCTAATGTTCTTATTTTCTTACTTTTTAAATGCTGGAAAGATCTGTTTGCAGATCACCCAGAGTCACCTACATTTCAGCCCTTAGGTCTCTAATTTGTTTATTTTGTAACTAAAAATTGTATACCACTTTCCAAAATCCAGTTTCACTTGCCCACTTGCCCAGTATCTGGTTCATCTTGGGCACACATACAAATTGTATCTTTTGGGGGAGCTGTTGTTAACTGTGCCTGATCGCCATCTTGTGTGGATGTTACAGATCTGTACAAGTTTTAATAATTGTGGGACTATGTTCTAATTGTTTTAATTATTCTAATCGTTCCAAATGTATTTGTTGTAACCCACACTGAGCCCTGCTGTGCAGGGGAGGGAGGGCTAGAAAGCCAATTAAATAAAGGGGGGGGAATTAAAAGAGCTTCCTACTTTAAAAATGAAATACATTGTAACTGCTGAAAACCAACATGCCGATCAGTCAAACAAACCGAGCAACCGGCTACAGTCAAAAATATCCTCGAACGGATCTGAAAGCAGGAGTCCACCAGACGCCTTCCTCTCAGAGTCCTGACCAAGTAAATACTTCTGGATTTTGTGAATTACTGCACACTAGGCATGCCTTTCCCAATTTACAAAACTGGGAAATGGAAACAGAAACTTCCTAGTGCATCGTTCCCACTTTGGACACCAGATAATTTGAAATCATAACATCTGGGGAGAAAGTCAGCCGGGGGGGAAACATCAGAAGCATCCATTCATTGCAAGAGACCGCTGAGTCTGCATCGCTGTCCCCGAAGCATTACAGCCTCCCTTCCTTTCTCATCCATCTTCTGCCCAAGCAGGATCTTTTCCCGGGGAAAACGGACAGGCATTCCAGCAGCGTCTTGGACTCAGGTATTAATGCCTTGATGTGCTCTGTACAAACAAACCAGATGGCGGAGTATTCCCTGGCAACATGTCAGGGGCCGTTTGCCGTGAGCACCCATAACCCCTGTCTCATTGAATATGCATACGTGTGTCTGATTTCACTGCAGACATCCGAAGGCAGAAAGCCATCCAGACAAATGAAACCTCCAGATAATAAGACACGTCCACAGTCTAGATGGCTGATGAGAAATTGCCAAGAACTATCAGCATGTATGCTACCCACCCTGTGCAACAAAGAAGGCCTCCCCCCCCCACCTCAGGGGCCTTCTTCCAGTTTAAGTGGTTCCTTCTCTGGTGGAAGAGCCATTTCCATCAGAGGACGGGCTTCTTAGGCTGGAAGAAAGCTTTGAACTTCACAGAGCAGAGGAGCAGGAGACAGACCATCTCTCTTCCCTTCCATCATTCCCTTGGTGACACAGAAGGCAAAGGGGTATTCCCTTCTCTGAGGTAAAGTTAAAGGTTCCCTTGCTCGAAAGCCAGTCGAATCTGACTCTCGGGTTGCGGTGCTCATCTCCGTTTCCAAGCCGAAGAGCCAGCCGCTGTCCGAAGACGTTTCTGTGGTCATGTGGCCGGCATGACTAAACACCAAGGCGCACGGAACGCTGTTACCTTCCCACTGAAATGGTACCTATTTATTTACTTGCAATTTCTTGCTTTCGAACTGCTAGGTTGGCAGGAGCTGGAACTAGAGACGGGAGCTCACTCCGTCATGCGGCACCCGGGTCTCGAACTGCTAAACTACTGACCTTTCACAGCCTGCAGTTCAGCGTCTTAACCACTTGAGCCACTTCAGCTCCCCTCTCTGAACTGCTATCCAAAATGGAGGGTCATCATAAACATTCATTCTAGGGTTGTCAAGTCCCCCCGGGGGGCGGGAAAACCCCTGCCCAAGAGGCCGATTCCCCACTGGTGAGGATTGGGCTGCCGGGGGGGACCCCACCCCCAAAGTGTGTGATGTGCCCGACGTGAACATATCACCCGGAGGTGACGCAATCGCGTTGGGCACGTTGCGGGGGGACGCTCTATCATCTGAGGGAAAACTCTATAGTTTTCCCTCAGATGATTGTGGCCCCACCCCCAACGTGCACGATGCGATTGCGTCACTTCTGGGTGATATGATGGCGGCACATGCGTTTCGTGCACGTGCCGGGAGGCTACTGGGGATGTCCAGGACTCCCCCCGCTAGTACAAAGGTAGGACTTGGCAATCCTAATTCATTCAGATATCTATCTAGTCACATGGGCAAACTGGGAGGGGAAAAGAAGATCCTGGAAAAAACCCAACCTCTGACCCCACCCTAAAGGAGGGACTGTAGGGTTGCCAGCTCCAGGCCCAGAAATCCCTGGAGATTTGGGGGTGGAGGGTAGTGGGAAGGACCTCACTGGTGTAGAATACCATAGAATCTGCCCTCCAAAGCAGCCATTTCCTCCAGGGGAACTGACCTCTGCTGTCTGAGATCAGTTGTAATTCTGGGAGATCTCCAGGGCCCACCTGGGAAGGAGGGAGAGGCAGCTGCCTCCCCACCCCAAAAGAGGGATCGAGTGAGAGGCAGCCTGGCCCTCAGCAGGCCAGGCCCCGCGTGCCCCTTGTGGCTTTAATGATTCTACAATTAACAACAGCTTATTAGCATTATTAACCCCAGGAGTCCTTTTGCAGAGAACCTTTCTGCTTGCGCTCTTGAAGCTCTTCTGCCTGACCATCTCACCCTTCCCTTAGTCTTTGTTTGGTTGCTCCTTACCACCCATCTTGCAAAGGGATGTCCCAGCTTGGAGCCAGCAGCCCTAATATGCTCTCAGAGCATCAGGCAACACTCAGAGGGGAAATAAAGCAAGCACACTGTTTCTTGAACCCTTTGCGGCACAGCCATCCTGCCTCACAGGACACAGGAGGACCCCTGAAGCTGCCTCATACGGGATCAGTACATCAGTCGATCAAATTCAGGCTTGTCTCTTCAGACTGGCAAAGGCTCTCCACGGTCTCAGGCAGGCGTCTTTTGCATCACCTATTGCCTGGTCCTTTGAACTGGAGATGCCAGGGATTGAACCTGGGACCTTCTGCATGCCAAGCAAATACCCGACCACTGTGCCACCACCCCTCCTCCCTCCATGCCTCCACCACCAAATGAAACCTGTGGCATGGAAGATGAGAGGTGGTCGATTCTCTCCTGGCTCCTGGTGCATCACATTCCAGGAAGAAGAAGAAGAAGAAGAAGAAGAAGAAGAAGAAGAAGAAGAAGAAGAAGAAGAAGAAGAAGAAGAAGAAGAAGAAGAAGAAGAAGAAGAAGAAGAAAAAGGACTTGTCCTTCTATCCCATGATTTTTGAGCTTACTTAGGAGCCTTTGATGAGGAACTTTATCAAAAGCTTTCTGGAAGTCAAGGTAAATAATATCTATTGGATCCCCCTTGTCCACATGTTTGTTCACCCCCTCAAAGAACACTAACAGGTTAGTGAGACAAGATCTTCCCTTACAGAAACCGTGCTGAGTCTGCCTCAATAGGTTTTGTTCATCTATGTGCCTACTAATTCTTTCCTTAATAATGGTTTCCACCAATTTACCCGGTATCGACGTCAGACTGACTGGCCTGTAATTTCCCGGATCTCCTCTGGAACCCTTTTTAAAGATGGGAGTGACATTAGCTACCTTCCAATCCTCAGGAATGGAGGCAGATTTTAAGGAAAGATTACATATCTTTGTCAGGAGATCCACAAGTTCACATTTGAGTTCTTTCAGAACTCTCGGATGTATGCCATCTGGGCCTGGTGATTTTTCAGTTTTTAAGTTGTCTATCAGTTTTAGGACCTCCTCTCTCGTCACCTCAATCTGACTCAGGTCAGAAGAAGAAGAAGAGGAGGAGGAGGAGGAGGCGGAGGAGGAGAAGATTGGGTTTATATCCCACCCTTCACTTGGAGTCTCAGAGCGACTTACAATCTCTTTTCCCTTCCCCTCCCCAGAACAGACACCCTGTAAGGTGGGTGAGGCTGAGACAGCTCTTTTGAGAACTGCCCTTGACAGAACAGCTCTGAGAGAACTTGTGACTGACTCAAGGTCACGCCGGCAGCTGCATGTGGAGAAGTGGGGAATCAAACCCAGTTCTTCCAGATTAGAGTCCATGCTCTTAACCACTACACCAGACTGAATGAACTTTCGCTATGCAAAGCAGTCCCCCGTTTGCTTCTGTCCTCCCAAGGGTTGTCAGGTCCTTACCTCATGCTGGTGGGAGGGAGCTTTCCAGGAGTGGGGGGGGGCAGGGTGACATCACCACATGTGACATCTCTGACATGATGATGTCACATGGAAGTGATGTAATCATGCCGGGGACGTCGCATGGCAACGCTCTGGTTTGGGGACAAACTCTATGGTAAAACTGGGCTCAAACCATAGAGTTTTATTTAAAAACCAGTGTCACCGTGTGATGTCCCCAGCATGATGATGTCACTCCCATGCGATGTCATCACATCAGGGATGTTGCACGGGGTCGTGGCTACTAGAAATTGGGGGATCCCTCGTTCCCACCTGGGGACTGGCAACCCTAGTCCTCCCGCCCCCTAGCTTAACCCGATTCCTGATTGTCAACACAAGCCCACTAAATAATTCTTTGGTCTCACCCAGCAAGGGTTGTGAATCTCTCCTGGTGTCAAAGAGAAACAAGGAAAATTGTTGGGTTATCATTTCAATGGAGAAAGACACTCCTCCCCTTGCAGCTGCTGGATGACCTTGGGCAAGCCATAGTTCTGTCAGAGCTGTCCGAAGAAGAAGAAGAAGAAAAAGAAGAAGAAGAAGAAGAGATTTTTTTTTTTTACTTTCAACTTTATATCCCACTCGAACCCCTTTTTCAAGGGGTCTCTGAGCGGCTTACAGGCAGGTGCTAATCACATTATTCCCTAACTAGGGCTACATTTCTGTACGGGGGTGGGACTACCTACCGGCACCCTGTGGATTTATACCCCGCCCTTCACTATCCAAGGGAGTCTCAGAGAGGCTTACAAACTCCTTTCCCTTCCCCTCCCCACAACAGACACCCTGTGAGGCAGGTGGGGCTGAGAAAGCTCTGACAGAAACTGCTCTTTTTCACTCCTTTCCCTTCCCCTCCCCACAACAGACACCCTGTGAGGTAGGTGGGGCTGAGAAAGCTCTGACAGAAACGGCTCTTTTTCAAGAACAGCTGTGCCAAGAGCTATGGCTTGCCCAAGGTCATCCAGCAGCTGCAAGGGGAGGAGTGGGGAATCATCAAACCCAGTTCTCCCAGATTAGAGTCCGCGCACTTAACCACTACACCAAACTGGCTCTCAATATTAACTGGCTCTCAATCTGGCAATATTAACTAGCTCTCAATCTGGCAGTTCCTGTCAGAGCTCGCTCAGCCCCACCTACCTCAAAAGGGTGTCTGTTGTGGGGAGGGGAAGGGAAAGGAGTTTGTTAGCAGCTCTGAGACTCCAAGTGAAGGGCGGGGTATAGATCCAATCTCTTCTCTTCTCCTCTCTTCTCTTTTTGCTCACAGGAATGAGGGTGCAACCAGACACCGAAGGCACCACTTACATCTACTGCCCCACTGATATTAAGCACAGGAATGCTGATGAAAAAAGGCCTTAAAATCATGGCCCGAAACGTCTCTCCACCCCACTCCCGCACATGCACACCAGCTCTTATTTCTCTTGTAACATCCAGCCCCATGAAGAGTTCTGGCGAATTCGAAAGCTTGCGCCGCTCTTTGTCACTGGGCTCGGTCCTAGGGTCGCCAGCCTCCAGGTGGGGCCTAGAGATCTCAGAATCACAACTGGTCTCCAGACCACAGAGATCAGTCCCCCTGGAGAAAATGGCTGCTTGGGAGGGTGGGCTCTCCACTGAGGTCCCCCTCCTCAAGCCCCACCCTCCCTAGGCTCCGCCTCCAAATTTCCAGGTACCTCCTAACTCTACCAGACCCTCCCGAAGTCCCTCTGGGTCCCCCCTCCCAGCCCATCATCACTCATCTCTTCAAAGAATTTCCAAACCCGGAGCCGACAGCCCTAGTTGGCCCTCCTGAAAGGTATTACATGGATTTTTTTAAAAAAAAATTCTGAATTGGGGGCCATCATGGCCGTAACCCTAACTTTCGATTCCTTCTACGGTCCTCACTGAACCTTGCAAGAGAATGACGTGGTTGAGCGAACACCAGGTGGAGGATCATATTTTTGAATCCTCCTTTCCATCAAAAGAAACACCCCACCCTCCCTGAAAACGAAAACCTGCAAGGAAAGAAAGGAGAGGAGGAAGAAGAAGAAGAGATTGGATTTACCCCCCGCCCTTCACTTGGAGTCTCAGAGTGGTTTACAAACTCCTATCCCTTCCCCTCCCCACAACAGACACCCTGTGAGGTGGGTGGGGCTGAGAGAGCTCTGACATAAACTGCTCTTTCAGGAACAGCTGTGCCAGAGCTTGTGACTGACCCAAGGTCACATCAGCAGGTGCAAGTGGAGGAGTAGGGAATCAAACCCGGTTTTCCCAGACTGGTTTCCTCCCTGCTGGGCTAGTTTTCCCGTCCTAGGGCATTTCTTAGGAAGTGGAACATTCAGAGAATCCATCACCTCCGCCTGAAGAGGTTTGTATCATTCAACCGTTTCAATGCTGTATCTTCTCATTTTTCAGCATGCGCAAAGCAGGCCTAGTTAACCAGCAAGTCACACAAGTCAAACGCATTGCAGCCTCCCCACCTGTCCACCGCTCTGATCAGCAGCACAGTCAGTCAGTCATAGAGGGTGCCTTATCTCTGCATTTACAGCTGTTCTGTTGGCAGATATGACCCTTGGACTTTTCAGTCCTCTCTGCAGCTTCCTTCCGTTATCTTGCTTCTCCCCTATTAGATCCTTCCATCTACCCTCCCAAACTCCAGGACAGCTGCCTTCTTTTCATCCTTTTCCATCTGTTTGGAATTCCATGTCAACTAAGCCATCGCTATCACTGGCCCACCATTTATTCTCTCTCTCTCTCTCTCTCTCTCTCTCTCTCTCTCTCTCTCTATTATAATATTGCTCTCTCTCTCCTGCTATTGGCAGCAGTCACTCCGTTATGTCTCTCTGTAAAGCAGGCCTCCGCCAAAACGGCTCGCATATTTGAGGGGCTCATTTGCACTTATCCCAAAAATACCTCTCCCTTGCGCGAATCTTAGCAACATTCTCTTCACTTCCCCAGAAAATTCAGAAAGACGTTTTGCCGTCTGGAGGGGCTGGCGCCCACCACAGAATAGAGGAAGGTCAACCTTCCCACCTGCTTTCCCTTTCCGGAAAAAGAAAGACCGGGGGGGGGTGGGTGGGTGGGTGACAGACTTTCTGGGATGGTGACTGCTTTGTATTGGGAAATACCTGGAAGTTTGGGGGTGGAGCCTGAGGGAGGGTGGGGTTTGAGGAGGGGAGGGACCTGAGCAGGGTACAATGCCATAGAGTCCATCCTCCGAAGCAGCCAGCTTTGTATTGGGAAATACCTGGAAGTTTTGGGGGTGGAGCCTGGGGGAGGGTGGGGTTTGAGGAGGGGAGGGACCTGAGCAGGGTACAATGCCATAGAGTCCATCCTCCGAAGCAGCCATTTTCACTGAGGGAACTGATCTCTGTCGTCTGGAAAGCAGCTGTAATAGTGGGAGATCTGCAGGTTCCACCGAATGGGCAACAGGCAGGTAAAGGTTGCCCATCTGTTCTCTCCTTGGCCATTTGGCACCTCTTGAATTCGTGGGAAGGTCACAGGGTTGCCAGGTCCCCCTTGACAGGGGACAAGGGAGATAGGCTTGCCAGATGCAGGTTGGAAAACTCCTGGAGGTCTGTGAGTAGAGCCTGGGGAGGACAGGGAGCTGAGTGAGGTACAAGACCATAGAGCCCGCCCTCCAAAGCATCCATTTCCTCCAGGGGAACTGATCTCTGTAGTCTGGAGATGAGCTGTAATGCCCAGAGATCCACAGGCCCCTCTTGGAGGCTGGCATCCCTGGAAGGTAAAGCTTTATGTTCTATGGGCGGCAACATTTGATGGGAGGTCTATTATTTGGTGCAGAGTTGGAGACCTCAAGACTAGGGTTTCCAACTTCCAGGTGGGGCCTGGAGATCTATCAGAATTACAACTGATTGGCAGACGACCGAGATCAGTTCCCCTGGAGGACATGGCAGCTTCAGAGGGGGGGGGGACTCTATGGCGCTGTACCCTGCTGAGGCCCCTCCCACCCCCAGACCCTGCCCTCTCCAGGCTCCACCCCCAATCCTTCCCAACCCAAAGTTGGCATCCCTACCAAAGAAAGTAAATTGTGGATTTGAGGAAGTGACGGATGACGGAGCCGTGGAGTCTGCTGTTGATGTCTGGCCTCCCCTTCGCCTGGTCACCAGTCTCTCTTCTTTGCCAGTCTGGGCCATCTCCAGAGGATTATTACTCCACCCTTGATACTCTCGTGACTGCTTGAGTTTTGCTGCCTGAGTTTTTCTCATTATCCCCCTCAATAAATGTCTCTTTGACTTGGTTCTGTCCAAGCCTCTCCACGCTTCTTCCAGGCTTGCACAAGGCGGGTTGTCACTTTCTCCATGAGCCCTTTGTCGCCACTTGGATGTGTCTGTGCCAGGCTTCGGTGTATTTCTTTCAGCTGGGAGCAAAACCAAAACCAGTAGCTCTGGGAGTCAGACGCAATGGAGAGACGGGTTGGCTCCCCTGTATGCCAGTGTGCATTTTAGACAGGGTTGCCATTGCCAACCTCCAGGAAGTTGCAAAATAAAGAGAGAGATTGCGGGATTGGATGAGTGTCACTAGGAGGTACTCCTGGAGAGTTTGTCAAATGGATTAATATTGTATTTCAACGCTGCTCACCTTGAAAAAGTTATACACGAAACGAGATAATATGCATGATCCATTGTGTTGATGGCGTTTGAATTTCTTCCAGTAAACTGAAATATTGGAAAAATAAATTTCTGGTCTTTGGAGACTTTTGTGGCATAATACATCACAGTCGTTTACTTCTTTCCAAACCTCCAGGAAGTGGCTGGCGATCTCCTGGGATTTACAGCTGTCTCCAGGTGAGAGAGATCAGCTCACCTGGAGAAAACAACTGCTTTGAAAAGTGGACTCTGGCATTATACCCCATCAAAGTCCCTCTCCTCCTCAGGCTCCCCTCCCAAAATCTCCAGGTATTTCCCAACCCAGAGCTGGCAACCCTCGTTCCCCCTAAGCCAAAGGGCTAATTAAACAAAGAGTTGGGGATATTGAGTGACAATCTGACATCTCTAAGGCTTCCAAACTCGGGGTGTTGTTAAATATCAAAAGCACCATTGATCCGGCAATATATTTGGCTTCAGTGGAGGGAAAGAATTCTTGAAGGGCATTTGCCCTAGCTAGATGTTCTGCCCTTCCATCTGCGGTTATTCAAGGCAGGTACAATAAACCCCCCAACTCTGAAAGGTTATGCCAATGCCTTTTAAGTGAGGTTGAATCGGTAGAGCATACATTCTTCAGCTGTCCATTTTACAGGGAGTCTCGTCTTAAAATTATTACCCTATTCATTGATAGGACACCTGAGCACATCAACAAACAAAGCAAGGCTTCACTGGCTCCTATCAGATAAGAATGCAGAGATTACACATTCAGTCACTGAGTTTTGTGCATTAATTCTTAGATTGCGGGAATCACATTTTAAAAGTTCTTAAATTCAGATTTCTATTTTTGTATATTATGACTATTTCCCCCCCTTCTCTCCCTCACATATTATGCTTACTCTGTATATTGGTCTTAAGACCATAAAAATAAAATTGAACCAACCCTAGTTCCCCTCACCAGCCCCCTCGCTGTCTACCACCTCTCCATGCAGGCTTCGCAGGGTCTCATTTATCAGTGAATATTCTGTATTTCTATCCTGTGAAAAGCTTCAGTTGTGGCCCATCTCCACACATGACGCTTCAGACCTCTTGGCAACCCTGCGATGGCATCATAGTTCAAAGATGTAGGGAGGAAAGGTTCAATACCAAACCTATGCTGACCTTCATCTTTTAAAAAATAAACTTTTGGAAAGTCACATTTCCCACTAAGGCAGTGCTCTAAGAAGCGATAGCTAGAGGGTATAAAGTTACCCTACATTGATTTCTGTGTCAGCACTCTTATTGTCTGCTGAGCTGGTATTTGTTGCTCAAGTTTTCCAGCTAATTCTTGTAGTTTGGAAAAAACACCAACACAACAGTTGCAACCCCCCTTTTAATGCAACAAGAAGAAGCAGGCCATGTTCCAAAACTGTCATCATTTGCCTGACTGAGTGATAACGTGGCCGTATTGGTTTCCGAAAGCATTTAAAGGGGGGGGGGATTACATCGTAATTAAGATAGAATAATATGACACTCAGCTGCCCAGCAAACACAAATTGAATGAAGAGAAAACAATCGGGGAAGAAGTCTGTGATTTGGCCTGGAGGGGGGGAGGGAAGAAAGGGGGGGAGGGGATGGAGAAATGGCAGAATTCTTTGAGGACAAGATGGAAGGCAGCCAAGCGCAGGACAAACCGGCAGAGCCAAACAAACAAAGCTGGCTTTTGAAAAAGAAGGGACAAGGAAATGGGTGTCTCAGGCAGCCAGCAGAATTCCCAGCTGTGAGTGGCCATAAAAGCACCTGGAAAGTGAAGCCCATAAAGTCGCCCCACCCCATTACCCTTCATTCCACCCGGCTTGCTGTAATTAAGGCGAAGTTGGGTGCTTGTGTTTTGGCCCATTTGGCTAGAAAAAAGATATCAGTGGGCACCACGGTGTTCTCGTCCACCACCTTGCAGACTCGTCCCTTAAAGCCCACTGCATGTTTTTTTCTGTATTCTAGCATAGGCTTCCATTGGACTACAGTCTGCTTCATCGGATGGATGAAGTGGATCCTCAGCTGGCAGGACTATATTTATTTATTTTATTACATTTGTACCCTGCCCTCCCCGCACGCGGGCTCAGGGCGGCTTACATAGGCACAACCGTGCAATAAAATACAACACGATTAAAACAATTTAGGCCCCCAAAGTGCGATAAAATTACACAGTTAATCACTTAAAACACAATTCAGTCTTACAGAATGCATCGGTGATTAAAATACTCACTCATCGTTATACGTCACAGTGAAGTCAGAAGAAAGGGGACGTGCTATGGGCCGAGATGTTCCGGATGGCTAATCAGCCCACCCCGACGGCACTGCTCTGCAGTACACGATGGTGGTAATAGTGGCGGCGGTGGCTCCTACTCAAAAGCCTGGTTAATCACCCAAAGAGTGATTAACACTTGGAATTCACTGCCACAGGAAGTGGCGGTGGCTGCAAGCATGGACGGCTTCAAAAGGGAATTAGATAAGCATATGGAGCAGAGGTCCATCAGTGGCTATTAGCCACAAGGTATAGATAGGTGCTTGGGGGCAAGTGGTGCTCTGTCATCTTGGTGCTTGGGGGGGGGGGTCAACAGTGAGAGGGCTTCTAATGTCCTGGCCCCACTGGTGGACCTCCTGATGGCACTGGTATCTCTGGCCACTGTGTGATACAGAGTGTTGGACTGGATGGGCCTTTGGCCTGATCCAACATTGGCATCTCTTATGTTCTTATGTTCTTAAGAGCTCTGTCTTGCAGGCTCTGCGGAACTGTAAAAGGTCCCACATGGTCTTAGATGGGAAAAGTGCATTTCCACACTGTTTGGCTGACTCAGGCACGAAACAGCTTCAGCTTGTCATGCAGGAACCTCAAGGTTTATAAAACCAACAAGAAGCTATGAAACAAGCCTGCAGGGCACAACAAGATAATATTAGGGGAATAGTATGTGACTAAGGGTGCCAGGTACCCCCTGGCAACCGGCGGGAGGGGGGGAAGGACTGACTGGGAGAAAAGAGAGGCCTAAGTTGGTGACACAATGACATCACCATAGAGTTCTACCATTTCATTCTTTATTTAATTATTCATTCATTCAATTTATATCCCGCCCTTCCCGCATGCAGGCTCAGGGCGGCTTACAACATTGGCACATTGCCGATAAAACCATATAACATTATAAAACACTACAATATAGGATTATAAAACATAGAAACATAAAAACATAAGGTGCTATTAGTAGTACAATTCCTATTTGCGGTGGCGTACTGGATATGTCTCCGACTGCCGAGTTCAGTTTAGTGTCGTCCTGAGTCACTCGGTGTAATGAGCCAGATGTTGAAACTGAGGGCTGGACTCGTTGATGGTATTAGTGGGGCGGCTCCTAATTGAAAGCCTGGTGGAAGAGCTCCGTCTTGCAGGCCCTGCGGAACTGTAATAGGTCCCGCAGGGCCCTGATCTCTTCTGGGAGCTCATCTACCATAGAGTTTTCATGTGATGACATCAATATGGGTGCGTGCTGGGAGTGATGTCATCACATGAAAACTCTGTGGCAGAAGTCATTTTTGCCACCAGAAGGGACGACACTGCATTGCTGGCAACTAGGGTCGTCGGCCTCCAGGTAGGGCCTGGAGATCTCCCACTTTTACAATTGATCTTCAGCTGACAGAGATCAGTTCCCCAGGAGAAAGTGGCTGCTTTGGAGGTTGGACTGTATGGCAATGTACCATGCTGAGGTCCCTCCCCTCCCCAAGCCCCACCCTCTCCTGGATCTTCCCCCCAAATCTCCAGGTATTTCCCAACCCAGAGCTGGCAGCCGTATCAGCAACACAGATCTAGACTTTCTTTTGCTGCTGGTCAGTCCCCCACCGGCCAGCCGATCAGTGCCAGGGGAGAGGGGGAGGGGGAGCTGGATTCCAGTGTGAACTCGTGGGCACTCCATGAAACTGCAGAGTGGTCGGGGTAGAACGGATAAAAGGAAGTACTTCTTCACCCAAAGAGTGATTAACACATGGAATTCACTGCCACAGGAAGTGGTGGCGGCTACAGGCATGGACGGCTTCAAAAGGGAATTAGATAAGCATATGGAGCAGAGGTCCATCAGTGGCTATTAGCCACAAGGTATAGCTAGGGGCTCTGGGGCAAGTGATGCTCTGTCTTCTTGGTGCTTGGGGGGGGGGGCCAACAGTGGGAGGGCTTCTAATGTCCTGGCCCCACTGCTTGACCTCCTGATGGCACTGGTATTTCTGGCCACTGTGTGACACAGAGTGTTGGACTGGATGGGCCTTTGGCCTGATCCAACATTGGCGTCTCTTATGTTCTTATCTTATGTTCTTATCCCCAGCAGTGGCCTAGCAAGCCCACAGATGTGACTGATGTCATGAATTTGGATTCGGTCTTATTTATTTTTGTGTCCTATTTATCTCTCCCTTCCTCGAAGAACCTCAGGATAGCATACGCAGTTCCCTACACCTCCATTTTACCCTCACAGCAGCCGTGGGAGAGGGTTCCCGTCCCAAGAAGGCCTGGAGCAAAACAGGAGACTCCTACCCACACCAGGTAGTCTGGCAAGTGGGAACGCTATCTCCAGGCCTCACCTGCAGAGTGGCAAGCCAAGATCTGTGCCACTGCCCAGTTACCCTGGTCCTCAGCCAGCATCCTTTTGTGGAAAGCTAGCCTAACACTGCTCCTCATCCCCACCGGTTTCTGCCTTTGCTCTCTCCTGCTTTCGGTTCTGTGCTTATCTACTCCTTGGGCCTCTGTATTCTCGACCTGCTTTCCTTTCAGGTTCCTCTAATGCGGATTCCACCGTCTCTCACTGACTACAGAGCCTCCAAACTCCCTGTCAGGGTCACCACCTTCTGAACTGGCCCTGGAGCTACTATCCCTTCTGTGTCAGTTTGATCTGCAGCACT
The DNA here is from genome assembly GCF_001447785.1 of Gekko japonicus. Classification (NCBI taxonomy): domain Eukaryota; kingdom Metazoa; phylum Chordata; class Lepidosauria; order Squamata; family Gekkonidae; genus Gekko; species Gekko japonicus. The sequence continues at coordinate 348,274 of NW_015164208.1, forward strand.
GAGTGGATGATGTCTGGCTCAGTACCAGGAAAACATTTGCCTGCTGACTTGTGCGCATCAGTCCTAGTCAAAAGCAGGAGAGGAGGCCAAGTTGCTTTCTTCTGGCCTGCTTTCTTTGTCCTTTTGCTGTCCTGCCTCCAGAGGCCTCTCCTTCCTCCGCCTGTCTCCCTTTCCCATTCCTAGAAACAATGTGAATGTTTAGCCCCACGTACACTGACCTCTCACTTCCCTCAAAGGAGACTGTCTGTGAACATTCTGTGCTGCTTGTCGCATTCTCCCAGTACTCTGTGAACATTCCGAGACATTTAACAATTTCATCCAATCAGAGTTGGAGGCTTCGCTGCCATCACCCCTCACCCCAACAGCTCTATTACAATACCAGTGCAGTACCAAAACCAGTGCAATACCAGTTGGACCCATCACGGTATTTCCGCAGGAGCAAGAGTGAAGACTTCCACCCGCTGTGTGTGACTTTCACAGGTCCCCCTTTCCATGGCAGCCCAAAATGGCCCCTCAAACCCTCTTCCTGGGAGTCTACTCACCCACCCCCTGGAACTGGATTCCAGGAGGCCTTCTGTGCTGTCATAGAGGGAGGATCTGTGAAAATCATGGTCCCTGGGTGGAAGCCTGTGCATCCATGGAAACGCGGTGCTGGATAGAACCCAGAATGCATGACATGTAAACACATTTGAAATGCAATCCTTTATTCCTCTGATTTGACAAGGCTGGTACAATATAAGATAAATCACGCATGCATCTCTGGATATCGGGTAGGACTAGATGGCCTTAAATTGAATCCCTGTCCTAGGATTTGCTTAGAAATTAAATGCCAGCTGTTAAGTCTCCTCCTCCCTTTATGGGCTACCCAAATCCCTCCCAATCTTCCTGGCTTCATTGTCCCTGAAATGTTATTGCTCTTTCAGCCGTTTGCACCCCCCCTCGCTCCTATTGATGTTCTCTGTCCCACAAGTTATAAAACTACTGATCAAGGTGTATTTGGCTTTGATCCCCAGATTTACTGTTCCTCATCTCTAAGCAACAGCTGGCTCATTCCTAGCTAAAGGGGCCAGTTGCAGGGAAAGACAAGGGCAGGATTTCAGGCTGCGTTGCAGATCATTTTGCAGAGCTGCAGGGCTAGGAAAGGCAGCACGTGCCCCAGTTTCTTCTGCAATGCCAGGAACGCAAGCATAACCAGAATGTACGAAGCTGCCTGTTATCACTGGTCCTTCTCGTCCAACATTCCACAATAACTCACAGAATCGTAGAATCACAGAGTTGGAAGAGGCCATACAGGTCATCTAGTCCAACCCCCCGCTCAGTGTTCCACAACCTATCAGCCATTCAGAATGGCATACTTAGCAGCAGGCTGCATGGTGCCACAGGGTTCATGCAAAGGCAGTGACAGGTGTGTGCCCAAGAATCATGATGCATCCCTACAGACAGAGAAATAGGCAGAGGATTGACCTCTAGAGACTGGAAGAAGCACCTGAGCCCTGAAGAACTCAAGTAATTTGCACTAACCAAAGGTGTTCTGAAAAAAGGCAAAACCAGGACCAGTGATTTGCCAGGGTACCAGAAAATAGGGACTGTCCCTGAGAAATGGGGAAGGATATCCCCTCCGTTGTATTGGGATACCTTTTTTCTAACAATTCTGCAGACTTTTCACCATTCTTGACTCAGACATTGCATCTAACCATGGTTTGCCTTAATCACAGATTAGAAGTCAAACCACGGTTTGAGTTTTTAAACATAGCAACAAACCACAGTTGAGAGTGGCTTGCCTGCTTCCATTTTATATCAGCATTTCCATCTCAGCAGGGGCACAATAGTGGCCATACTAAGATGTGTCAGTTCAGACATCAAACCAAAACCACAGTTAGTACGAGCTTTGGATATTACTTCTTTCATTACCCACAAGGCCAGGGTTTTTGTGTGTTTGTGTTTTCAGGTTTGTTTGTTTCTGGAAAAGCAATCTGGAAGTTTACAAGCAGTGCATAATTCAGTAGAAAAGAGCAAGTGTCCAGTATTAAAGACTAACAAAATATGTGGCATGGTATGAGCTTTCGTGAGTCATTGCTCACTTTTTCAGATACAGCTAGAATGGGCGTCCATCTGTCCTATTTATTGGAAAGTGGGGTAATTTCAGATGTTGAATGACATTAGCAGGCAAATGACAGCAGCAGGTGTGATTGGATTTAGGTGAGATATGCAGAGGGGTAATAGGCATGGAGAAATCAGGAAACGTAGGTCTCGATTCAAGCCAGGCAGATGCATGGTCTTGAGCTAAAACGCAGCAGTTTTCATCATTCATCATTCAGACACAGTGTTGAACCATGGCAAGGAAACGCTTTTCGAGCCATGGTTTTTGATTCTGTACTGCTGTCTCAGTTCAAATATCACACAAAAACCGGGGTTTGGGTTCCTTATCTTTGGCTGGCAAACCAACGTCTCGACATCCTTTCTAAATCCAGTTGCAAATCACGATTTGGCACAGTCTAAATGGAGACTTTACTTCCTGAATTCATAGAGAGGCAGTGAGGATCTGGTCAGCCTCTTGTTGCTCAGATGGCCACCCACCCAGAAGGAGTGCATCGGGAAGTGAAAAGGGCCCTGGAGCAAGCCCAGTTGAGTGGCCCCATGTAGTGCTGCAAGCCAGTTCTTCAGGGTGACTCAGCTCAGTAGGGCCAACAGGCCTCGGCTCCCCCATTGCATTCCCAAACTGGCAGCAGGGCACTACGTACCTTTGGTAATTAGCTGTCACCAATTTTCATTGCTAATGAAGGGTCTTAGCCAGAGGTCATTTCCTGCAGGAGCCCACAGGAGCGGAGCTCCGGCAGTAAAGAGCCCAGGGGGCGGGGCACATGCAATAAGCCCCACCCCGTGCTCCCAGCAGCCCTCAGTCAGAACAAGAAGCAGCCAGGTAAGTTGCAGAGCTCCCCACAGCCCCCTGGTCCAAAACAGTCCATTGGCACCTTTAAGACCAAGTTTTATTCAGGTACAAGCTCTCCCTCCTCTGCGAGATCTGCACATTTCCCCCTCACCCAATAGCTAGCAATCCAAAACAGTCCAGTGGAGTCTGAGCGGTGGGTGTTGCCTTCTGACACACTTCTGGTGATGACAGAGGGTGTGGCATATGCAAATAAGTTATGCTAATGAGCTCCTGCACCTCTTTTTCTACAAAATGACCCCTGGTCTTAGCCAAGTGGCCCCTAAAGTATTTGTAAAGTTGCTGAGGGCCTTGACTTTGCTTGCACCTGGCCAACCAGCAGCCCCTCTACAGCAGTGGCCCACCAGAAAATTTCCCTGTAAGTTAAATGACCAGTCTACTTCTGTTGCCCAAGGATGGCAGAAGGCCATTCTGGCCTCTACCGTTCCTCAGAAGTCCAAGAGCCAAAGGAAGGTTGCACATTTGCCTACCAGGAAGAACATCTACAAGAAGGATTCAGATTGGCCTCAACAGCACATAAGCGCTGACATAAGAACCTGAGAGAAGCTGTGTTCATCAAAACCCAAGTGCCATCAGGAAGTCCACCAGAGGGGGTCACAACTCCAGAAGGCTTCCAACTTTTGCCCCCCGAGGAGGAGGAAGAGGAGGAGGAGGAGGAAGAGGAAGAGGAGGAGGAGGAGGAGGAGGAGATTGGATTTATACCCCGCCCTTCACTAAGAGTCTCAGAGCAGCTTACAAACTCCTTTCCCTTCTCCTCCCCACAACAGATACCTTGTGAGGTAGGTGAGGCTGAGAGAGCTCTTTCCAGAACTGTCCTTGAGAGAAAAGCTCTGACAGAACTATGGCTTGCCCAAGGTCATCCAGCAGTTGCAAGTGGAGAAGTGTGAAATCAAACCCAGTTCTCCCAGATTAGAGTCCGCACACTTAACCACTACACCAAACTGGAGCACCACTGCCCCAGACATAGTGTTCCATCTGGACCTCGTGGCTAATAGCCACTGATGGACTTCTGTTCCACGTGTTTATCTAATCCCCTCTTGAAGCTGCCTATGCCTGTAGCCACCACCACTTCCTGGGGCAGTGAATTCCATGTGTTAATTGCTCCCTGGGTGAAGAAGTACTTCCTTTTATCTGTTCTAAGACTGCTCATTAATTTCATTGAATGTCCACAAGTTCTTGTATTGTGAAAAAGGTGGAAAAGTACTTCTTTCTCTACCTTCTCTAACCCACGAATAATTTTGTAAACCTCTTATCATGTCACCCTCAATTGTCATTTCTCCAAGTTAAAAAGCCCTAACCTCTTTAACCTTTCTTCATATGGAAGGTGTTCCATTACCTTAAATTTTAGTTTCCCTTTTATACACCTTTCCCAATGCTATATCTTTTCTGAGGTGCGATAACCAGAATGGTACACAGTATTCCAAATGAGGCCACACCAGAGATTTATGCAGGGGCATTATGATACTGGTCGACTTGTTTTCAATCCCCTTCCTAATAATTCCCGGTATAGCGTTTGCTTTTTTATTGCAGTCACACACTGAGTCAACATCTTCAGTAAGTTATCTACCACGACTCCAAGATCTCTCTCCTGGTCAGTTACTGCCAGTTCGGGCCCCATCAACATATATGTATAGGTAATATTTTTGGCTGAATGTGCATTATGCATTACTTTGTACCTGCCCACATTAAACTTCATTTGCCACACTGATGCCCACTTGCCCAGCCCCGACAAATCCCTCTGGGTGCCTCACAGTCTTCCCTGGTTTTCACAGCCCTGAACAACTTAGTGCCATCTGTAAACTTAGCCACTTCACTGCTTACTCCCAACTCCAAATCATTAATGATCAAGTTAAAAAGCACCGGACCTAGTACCGAGCCCTGCGGTACCCCACTGCTTACCACCTTCCGCTGTGAAAATTGCCCATTTATATTCACTCTGTGTTTCCTGTTAGTTAACCAGTTTGTAATCCGCATGGGGACTTGTCCTCTTAGCCCATGATTGATGAGTTTACTTAGGAGCCTTTGATGATGAACTTAATTAAAAGCTTTCTGGAAGTCTAGGTAAACAACATCTACTGGGTCACCCTTGTCCACATGTTTGTTCACCCCCTCAAAGAACTCTAGAAGTTTAGTGTGACTGCCTGACAAGGTCTAGAGGCCACAGGAGGAAGGTTGCAGGCTGTGGTTTTACCGCTCTTGAAGAAACCAGCCTTGGCCCCTATGGATCCTTCCAATCACCACCCAGTCTCGAATCTTTCATTTCTGGATAAGGTAATTGAGAGAGTGGCAGCAGAACAGCTCCAGATATTCCTGGATGACACATCCACACTGGACCATTCCGGTCTGGCATCTGACCTGGCCATGGGATGGAGACAGCATTGGTTGCCCTCACAGATTATCTCCGAAAACAGCTGTATCGAGGCAGGTTGGCGCTGCTGTTGTTGCTTGATCTTACAGCAGCATCTGACATGGTCGATCACAGTCTTTTCACCCACCACCTTGCCGACACAGAAGTTCCTGGGGTAGCCTTGAAGTGGCTTTCCTCATTTCTCGAAGGTCAGAGGACAGAGGGTCGCACTCGGAGACAGGTTGTCAACTAGGCACCCAATAGTATGTGGGGTCCTTCAGGGGTCGATCCTCTCCCCGATGTTATGTAACATCAATATGCCCTCCCACACCCAAGGGGGTGTGGAGTTTTGGGCTGAGATGTCACCAGTATGCTGATGATACCCAGCTATATCTCTTGACAGGCGGCCAGCCAGATACCTGGCTATGGAGGCTGTGGTGGGAGGGTTGGAGCAGAGCCAGCTGAGGTTGAATCCTGCAAAGGCAGAGGTTCCGTGGTTGGAAAGGGGAGACCTAGGGCTGGGGTGCCATCTCCCAGCTCTTGGCAGTGTGCCCTTGACACTCGCATCAACTGGGTGTGATCCTGTAGGCCTCCTTATCAATGGAGGCCCAGGTCACAAATGTTGCCAGACTGGCATTTTACCAGTTCTGGCAGGTCCGGCAACTGGCCCCCTACCTGTTTCGCCCTAACCTAGCCACAGTAATCCATGCAACGGTCACCTCCATATTAGACTACTGCAACTTGCTCTGCGTAGGGCTACCCTTGAGACTGACCTGGAAACTCCAGCTGATCCAGAATGCTGCAGCGTGGGCCCTCATGGTGACTCTGCGTCCGGCAAATATCCAGACTGTGCTCTGTGAGCTGCACTGGCTTCTGATGGAGTACCAGATCAGGTTCAAGGTTATGGTATTGACCTTTAAGGGCCGTAGCAGTCAGGGACCCATGTGTCTTTGGGACTGCCTCTCCTGGTATAGCCCCCTTGAAGCGCATTATGCTCAGCTGATAAGAACCCTCTGATGGTCCCTGGCCCGAGAGACATCCGGTTGTCCTCAACCAGGGCCGGGGTGTTCTCGGCCCTGGCCCCAGCCTGGTGGAACTCTCTGCTGAATAACATCAGTGCCCTGCGGGACTTAATGCAGCTCCGTAGGACATGCAAGGCAGAGATGTTCCGCCAAGCATTTGGTTGAGGACAGCAATGGTTTTCCATCTGGCTGGTACACCTGTCTGTCCTGCCTCCCCCTCCCCCATGAGGCCCTAGCGTATTTTTAAGCAGTTTCATCGCCAACTTGATGAATATAGGTGTTTTTGCTGTACTATAGGATGAATTTAAATATGATTTTTATTATGTATATGAATATCTTTTTATACTGATGTGTACCAGCCTGAGTAGGCTTGCCAAGTCCTCCCAGGGGGCGGGGAAACCCCCGCCCCAGAGGCCATTCCCCGCCGGCGGATCGGGCCCCGGGGGAACCCCACCCCCAAAGTACATGACGTGCACGACACCCGGAAGTGACGCGACCACGCCGGACACGCTGGGGGCGGGGCCACGGTCATCCGAGGGAAAACTCTATGTTTTTCCCTCGGATGGTCGTGGCCCCGCCCCAGTGTGCCCAGCGTGGTCGCGTCACGTGGTCGCGTGACGTGGTTGCAGCGCTCGCGCTTTGCGCATGCACACTCCAGGAGCAAGTTGGGAGTTCCCCGCTGCAGCTGCAGGTAGGACTTGGCAACCCTAACCCTGAGCCCTGTTCCACAGGGAAGGGCAGTTTTATAAATCAAAATTAACACATTCATAATGAACATATATATTATAAACCTCCATGTTCAGAGACAATATACCTTCAAGTATCAGTTGCTTGGAGGCAGCACCACAGAAGAGCTGATTCCTACGTACCAGTTTATAGACTTTATGGAGCTGGATTACAGGGGCCTTTGTTCTGATCTAGAAGTGTTTTTCTTACCATTTTACATTCTTACGAATGCACAAGCTTGCAACTGCACATGATAAGTAATGCATGTCTATGTGCTTAACCAGAGATCCGCTTTCTTTCCATCTTTTCTATGAGGTAGACCATGGATGATGAAAGTCACGAGAATTATGCATGCATCCTTGCACCCACAAACCTGCACATGCACATGTGTACAATCCCAAGATTTACATTTGCCTGCTTCTTTCATGTGAATTGATCCTAGACTCCTAAATAGCCAAACCAGATTTTAATACTACTCTCTTCTTCTTACCCGACATCCACATTTGGGGGCCAAAGCAATCTGGAAGTTTAAAAATGGTGCATAATGCCATCCAGCAGTAGAAACTGGTTTCCCCAGAGAGCTTTATTCAGAAGCATTCCTCCATGACCAATGATATGTTTAAAAAAAATAGTTTCCAAAAACTGACACATAGGATACATCTACACGAGTGGATTTAAGGATCTCTGTGTTTATTCGGCTCTGTTCCACTTCCAAAAGGACACAGCACCCATGTACAACCTACAAAGTCCACATCGGAGGAAGGGGTGATGTTACGCAAAACCCACCTCTGTGGATTCTCTGTTCTTATCCGAATCCTGTTTCTACCATTTCAGGGCTGAATGTGGGTTTGTAAGGCCCTTTTGGGGGGAAAGCCTGAGTCTCAAAAGACTCCATTATGGAGCAGCTGATGGTCCAGAGATTTCAATTTGCCACCATGAGAGGAGATGACTGAGAGGGGATATGAGAACCATCTTCAAGTCCTTGAAGGGCTGTCATATAGAGGATGGTGCAGAATTGTTTTCTGTTGCCCCAGAAGGTTGGACCAGAACCAACAGGTAGAAATTAAATCAAAAGAGTTTTTGGCTAAACATTAGGAAGAACTTCCTGACAGAGTGGTTCCTCAGTAGAACAGGCTTCTTCGAGAGGTGGTGGGCTCTCCTTCTCTGGAGGTTTTCAAACAGAGGCTTGATGGCCATCTGACAGCAATGATGATTCTGTGAACTCAGGCAGATCATGAGAGGGAGGGCAGGAAGGGCTGCATCGTTGCTTAGTTCTTGTGGCCCTTTCTTACATGTGCCAGGGAATGCTGATTGCCACTTTGGGGTCAGGAAGCAATTTTTCTCCAGGCCAGTTTGGCTGGAGATCCTGGAGGTTTCTTGCCAGCTTTTTGGCCTGGAACAGGGGTCATTGGGTGTGTATGTGGGAGGTATCTGTGAATGTCCTGAATTGTGCAGGAGGGTTGGACTAGATGACCCTGGAGGTCCCTTCCAACTCTATGATTCTATGATGAGACTGAGCCCCGAAGCCTGGCAACCTGATTAGAAGGCATTTTTTCATCTTCTCCACACACCTTACAGAGCTGTTCCAGGAATTACAATACAATTGCATAATACTTTGAGCACCAAAAGTGGATCTCATCATTCGCAGCAACTATACAACAAACAGAGCTATCCTAAACAGAGCTACACTCTTATGAGTCAACTAAAGTACATGGACTTAGAAAGGTATCAGTCTGGTTAGGATGGCACTAGGATTGCCAGCTCTGGGTTGGGAAATACCTGTAAATGCTGGGGGTGGAGCCTGGGGGGCGGGGTATGGGGACCTCAGCAGGGTACAATGCCATGGAGCCCACCCTCCGAAGAAGCCATTTTCCCAAGATGAACTAATCTTGATAATCTGGAGATCAGTTTTAACAGCAGGAGATCTCCAGGGGCCACCTGGAGGCTGGCAACCCCAGATGGGACGATAAGGCTGCTTGGAATCTCACCTGCCGAAAATCATTCGCTGACTGTACAGAAGCCACAAGGAAGCTGAGATGCATCCTGTGAGACTGATCCCGTTACCAGCCACAGGAGTGAAGTTTTACAGGGGTTTCTTTACAGACAGCTAAACAACCCCCCCCCCAAAAAAAAACCCCAGAAAAAGTTGAAGGAACAAAACGCTGGAATGAGCACAGGCAAATGTTAAGGTGATGGGATGCCACAGGCTCATTTGCCAGGAAACCAATCAAGCCAAGTGAGACAAAACCAATCAAGGGAAGTGGGGAGAGAACAATCAAGGGGACGTCTCAAGGGGGTTGAACAGGAAAGCTGGAGGTTGATCACAGAGGCTGGAGACGTGATGATTATTATTTGTGAGATGCTGTTTCAGCTTGCTAACAATGCTTCCCCTCCCCCCCCCCAAAAAAAGCTGACACCATACATCACAGAAAACGTTCTTTCCTGGCTCTCTAGATAGCAGCAAGCCTTTCACAAGCAGAACATGAGAAAGACCCAGGCAGGTCAGAGACCCCAAATTCACCTCATCCAACGTCCTGCTTTCCATACTAGTGGCCAGATGCCCCTCACAGTTCACTTGTACCAAATGACATCCACAGATATACTGCCCCTGAATATGGAGGTTCCATTCACAGCTAGGAGTAACTGAGAGACCTGTTCTTAAAGAACAATCAATACTGCTTGTATTACAAAACATGCAACCCCCAGCTAATGGCAGGTTATTTGCACCATTAACAGCGGTGCTTAGGTCAGACTCAGGAGATGGAAGCTGGTTTAAAGAGAGGCAGAGGGATTTTCCTTCCCTTTGAAAGAGAACTTAAGCCTCTCTTAACTGACTTCCATTTTATTCACCTCGCTTCCATCTGTTCCCAAAACGTGTTACTTAAGCAAAACTAAGTTTTTAACTAAATGTGCCATCAAAAAGAGAAGGTCATGAGGTCAAGCCTGGCAACTGGCGGGGGGGGGGGTTGGAGGGAGGAACAGGAGATGGTATACATTGGCTGTGTTTCTACATAACTTCCAGAGAAAACCTGGAAGCAATGTAGAGCAGCTCTAGGAATCGCCAGAAACTCTGGTAAAACCACAGAGTTTCCAGCAATCCCTAGAGCTACCCTTCATCACTTCCAGGTTTTCCCCAGAAGTGATGTAGCAACACAGCTGGCATTGCCATCTTCCCCCCTCCCACCACCACCACTTAAGTAAATATGGGTATGTCTGTAGCTGGATACCCTCCTATGGTCCCTGTTTACCAGGGACATTCCCTATTTTCTAGTAATCAACTCTGGAAAAACAATGTCTTGTTGCCTCCTTTTTGCAAAGATGCTGGGGGCATCTTTTTAACAACATAAGAGAAGCCAATGTTAGGCCAATGGCCCATCCAGTCCAACACTCTGTCACACAGTGGCCAAAAATACCAGGTGCCATCAGGAGGTCCAGCAGTGGGGCCAGGACACTAGGAGCCCTCCCACTTTTGTCCCCCCCCCCAAGCACCAAGAATACAGAGCATCCCTTGCCCCAGACAGAGAGTTCCTATCTATATCTTGTGGCTAATAGCCACTGATGGACCTCTGCTCCGTATGTCTATCTAATTCTCTCTTGAAGCCGTCCATGCTTGTAGCCGCCACCACCTCCTGTGGCAGTGAATTCCATGTGCTAATCACTCTTTAGGTGAAGAAGTGAGCACATTTGCGGTGGAATTCTCCCAGGGTCCCTTCGAGAAGGCAGAACTCAACTCTAGTGTGCATGCATGCCAATGTATGAGCATGGACACCAAATAGAGGAGTACACTGCTTCCCTTTGATCCCTCTGCCCCCTCCCACATCTATCCATAGTAAAAGGTGTCCCACCTTGAGAAAGCCAGGTCACTCAGAGGCAGTGGGCTTAGAAGGGGGTTACTCTGCTAGGGTTACCAACCCTGGAAGGCACAACTCCTGGAGATTTGGGGATCAATCCTGGGTTTGAAGAAGGAAGGCAGCTCAGCAGGGATGTGATGCCAACAGAGTCCACCCTCCCCAGCTGCCATTTTCTCCTGGGGAACTGATCTCTGTCGCGTAAAGATAAGTTGCAGCTCCAGGAGATCTCCAGGCCCACCTGGTGGCTAGCAACCCTAAACTATGCTTAGGACGGCACCATAAGGTTGCCAAGCCAAAAAAAATAAATCGTGCTTGCAGCTGACTGCTCAGGAGTCACAATTACTCAACAAGTAGCCAGGTTTTGTAAGGTGATACTTCGGCCACGGAAACTGTTTAGCGGTTAGTTGTAACTTGTATGCTAGTGATGGATGCATTTTATTTGGAAGCGTTTTATTTTATATTTAAAAAGATATATTCGTTTTTAAAGTTTCTGGAATGCATTATCTGTAATATATGTTTGTGTGTGTGTGTGTGTGTGTGTGTATACACACATATCTGAAACTGAACAGAAGCCACAACGAAGCTGATATCCATCTAATGGGATTGATCCCATCTCCCAACCTTATGAACCATGGAAGGGAGCAAAAAAAGGAGAAGTTATTGCAGAGTGAATGAGCCACAAGTACAGAAGAGCAATCAGGAAAGTGCAAGAATGCGTGGGGCGGAGACCTCAGGCAAATGCTTTCCCACATGCTAAATAATTCAGTTTCAACCCACTTCAGCCACTGTTTCCAAGTGGATTTTGCCATTTCACACAGCACAATCCAGTTGCAAAGGGCATTGAAAGTGTACTGAAAGTGGGTCATTTAGTGTGTGTGAAACTGAAGTGAAAGCAAGAGTATCCCCAGAGGTCATTTCGGGGGGGATCGCGGGGGATCGCCATTCCCCCGGGTGAGGTGCGGGGGCGGGGCACATGACGAAGCCCCGCCCCCTGCTTCCGGCCACCCCGCTTCCAGCCCTCATTCAGCCAGGAGGAGGCAGGAGAAGAGGGAGGGTAAGTTGCTTCCTCCCTGCCTCTCCCCACCCCTGCCTGCCTGGAGCCAGGGAGGGCCTTCGCAGGGCTTCCTTGCACTCCTGCCGGCCTTGCAGGTCCACCGCCGGGCCCCTCGTGGGGCTCGGCAGTGGAGCTGCAAGGCCGCCGCCAGCAGCCGGGACCGTTGGGGGCGGGGTGTGTGGCCTTATGACACACTTCCGGTGATGTCAGGGGGTGTGGCATATGCTAATGAGTTATGCTAATGAGTTCCCCTAGCTCTTTTTCTACGAGACTACCCCTGAGTATCCCTATTTTCCTTTTGGTCATTAAGTCTATATTAGTGACAGCCCTGTCTGGGGTAGCCCGGGCTTGTCAGATCTCGGAAGCTAAGCAGGATCAGGCCTGGCTAGTATTTGGAAGAGAAACCACCAAAGAACACCAGGGTTGCTATGCAGAGGCAGGCCATGGCAAACCACCTCTGAACATCTCATGCCTTGAAAACCCTGTGGGGTCATGGTAAGTTGGTGGTGACTTCACGGGGGGGGGGGGAGTTAGTGACTCCTCATGCTATTTTCTCCTACAAGAAAAACACTGAGAGTGGGAAACCTTACTAGAGCTGCGGTCACACGGAGCATTAGCCACGCTACAGAGACAGAAGATAGGCGGATTTTCTGGGCGCGATCAAACTGCAACATCTGGGAAGTGTAGAGCTCCCATGGCGAAACTAGTACCTCCGAGGTACTAGTTTCCGGAAACCGCGGAGCAAGGATGGGCGTCAGATCACGTTTCCGGTGTTAGCTCGTGGCATCCGGCGCCCGCCCATGTCCCATCGCAAAACCTTTTTTTTTGTCAAGTCTCCACGGGTGCGCACAAGCACCCAACGGCGCATGCGAACACTTGGGTTAAAAAAAACAACACAACCCCCACGGCGCCGCTTCTTTGCCGCGCCGCAGGAGTGAGATATGATCGGCACCTCCCCCCAACCACAAAACGTTGGCGGGACGTCGGGCGGGACATTTGATCCGGCTGCCGCGCGGTAGTTCACTCCAGGGCAAACAGCCACGCCTCCCCCCCGCAATATCCGGCCCATGTGACTGGGCCTAGGAAAAGGAAGAGAAGACCGAGGACAGGCTCTATGGAAAGACACAGTATTCTTTCATGCTTGTGGATTCTCACATTGAGATTTAACATACTCCACTGACTCGCTAGAGGATGCAGAAAACAACAACCCAGACACTCTACAACAGCCACCATTCTAAAGTCTGTTAGAAAGTCCAGAGCCCAGTTCAGCCTGGAAGTTCACTGGGTTTGCATTCATGCTGGGACTGCCATAGCAAGACATTCATAACCCAGTTGTCTTTTTTTCATACAGAAAAGCTGACTTGCAGAAGATTTCTGGAGCATCACAATAGTGCAATATTTAGCAACGTGCGCCTCCAGGCAAAGCGACCCTAATCCATTTGCTTTCTCTCTTTCTCTCTCTTTCCACCAAATTTACTTCACTGAGTTCTTGTGAGCGGATGAGAATTATGCACACAGCTCTTAATTGGAAGGCTAAATCCTAACGGAAATAGGAAATACTGCAACAGGAGATGTTGGGCCTGCTGAATTGTCACCCAGCTGGTAAAGCTTCCACAGTCCTGCCAGGGAAACGGCTGGCCAAGCCATTTTCTGGAATGATGTGTTTCACTCTCAGGGGAATAAAGCTCTGGATTTTCATACTCAGGGCTATTTTGGGGCAGGAACGCACAGGAACCAAATTCCGGCTGGCTCCCGAGTTGGCCATGCCCAGCAAGAACTCATTAGCATAATAGGCCACACCCAACAGCAGAGACTCATTAGGATTGGCTACATTAGGGGTGTGTGGCCTAACATGCAAAGGAGTTCCTGCTACAAAAAAAGGCCCTGGGTTTTGACAACAAACAAGGTAAACAGAATAAGAAGCAAAAGGTGGGTGTGGCTGGATAACCACACTTCGGGTAGCATGTGGGTGTGGCCTAATGTGCTAATGAGCTGTGCTGTCAGGGGTGTGGCCCAATATGCTAATGAGTTCCTGTTGTTGGGTGTGGCGTATTATGCTAATGAGTTCCTGCTGGGCTTTTTCTACAAAAAGAGCCCTCATACTCTTTTTTTTCAGAGTTGGTCCTACCACTCTGATGCATTTTCCAAATGGCAGGCAGTTCCGAATGCACCATCCTTCACTGAAGTTGATTCTTAAGTTTAGTGCAACCTGGAGACCTACAGAACATTTCAAAGGCCTCTTATTTCTACACATTAACATCCCACCAGGAGCTCAGGGAAGCATGCAAGGGTATCCTCAATTCAGTCTTCACAGCAACCCAATAAACTAGGGTTAGGCTGAGAGAGCACAACTGCCCCAAGTTATTGTTATCAACTCCAGGGAGGGCCTGGAGTTCTCCCAGGATTATAGCTGATCTCCAGACTACAGAGGTTAATTCCCCTGGAGGAAGTGGCACCTTTGGGGGGTGGACTCGAGTCTACAGCATCACACCCCTTCACAAACTCCACCCTATATAGGCACTGTCCTGAAATCTCCAGGGATTTTCCCAACTGGAGTTGGCAACCCTAGCCCAAGGTCACCCAGTGAGTTTCCAGACCAAACAATTCAGGTCTCTTTGGACTTCCTCATCTAAACACTACACCACAGGTATTGTTGTTTACAGACATTCAAATCTCACCCACTTGGAAAAGCATCTAGAAGAAATATTTAGCAAGCAAAAAGAACTTATGCAGCCGCCTTACATCAGACCAGACCATGGGCCCACCTAGGGTCTGCTGTTCACTCTAACTGGTAGCAACTCAAAGGTAGAGAAAAGTCTTCCCTAACATTGGCTTTCTGAGGCCCTTCAAGAACTTGATATACCTGGAAGATTGAACTCATGACCTTCAGTAGACAAACGCATGTGTTGCACCATTGAGCCACAGCCCCTCCTCATGCAAATGTGACCCCTTGGACCATTCTGTGTACTCATTGAGTCTTCTGAGTCTCAAGCACAGAAAAGTCTTTCCTGGCACCTGCTTCTTGAGATCTTTTCACTAGAGATTCCAGAGAATGGGGAAAAGTCACTTTACAAGAAAGGAAAGGAAAGGAAAGGAAAGGAAAGGGAAGG
>NW_015164208.1:363418-371232 GCF_001447785.1 Gekko japonicus
GGAAGGAAGGAAGGAAGGAAGGAAGGAAGGAAGGAAGAAAGAAAGAAAGAAAGAAAGAAAGAAAGAAAGAAAGAAAGAACTGAATTCAATTTTTACCCTCTTCTCTTCCCACCCTGCATCTCCACGGTCTAATTGTTGGCATGGATTTCCTCTTTGCTCATCAGCTCCAGAGGCTATTTAACAGCTGTTCCAGTTTCCTCTCTTGTTGCCCCATTGCAAGTGGACTCGTTGACCTTCAAGAGACTGGAGGGAGGGAGATGGCTACAATGAAGTGCTCTTTGGGAAGGTTTCATAGGGACAGAACAACCTGTCTTGCTGTTTGTAGGGTGATTAGACCGGGGAATGGGCCAGCTGCCTTCCCTGTAAACCTTTAATGGGCTGCACAGAAGCACCCGGTGAGACTTTTCTCCTCTGTCTGACAGTAGGACGGGCCATCAGAAATCAACAGTTTGCATCTGGATACCTGGAATCTGCCTGAAGGACATCTTTGCTTTCAGTCCTGCACCTTGTAGAGCAAAATGTGGAATGACCATAATACATCAATATAACCTCCCCCTTTGAACACACATGAAGGGGCCTTCGACGGATTCATACCAAGATCAGTCTTCTCTGACTGGCAGTGGCTCTCCAGGGTCTCAAGCCAAGATCTCTCACATCACCTACTACATGATCCTTTCATTGGAGATGCTGGGGTTTGAACCTGGGGTAGACGTGGTGTTACCAATCAAAGAGGATCTCGGCAACAATGCTCTCTCTAAGCTGTGGAGTCTCGTGAGCAAAAATTCTACTTTGTGAGCTACTGACATTAAAGTTGTGAGCGAGCAATTTGGCTGAAGAAGACGAAGATGAAGAGATTGGATTCATACCCCACCCTTCACTACCCAAAGGTGTCTCAGAGCGGCTTACAAAACCCCTTTCCCTTCCCCTCCCCACAACAGACACCCTGTGAGGTTGAGAGAGCTCTGACAGAAACTGCTCTTTTTCAAGAACAGCTGTGCCAGAGCTATGGCTTGCCCAAGGTCATCCAGCAGGTGCAAGTGGAGGAGTGGGGAATCAAACCCGGTTCTCCCAGATTAGAGTCCGTGCACTTAACCACTATACCAAACTGTGCATAAATCAGTCTGCTCTGGAGCCATCCTTCCTGAGCTAAGACAAAAATGTGTGAGCCAGAGACTAAAAAACTGTGAGCTAGCTCACACAAACTCAGCTTAGAGGGAACACTGCTCGGCAGTGCTGCTCTTTTACATGGAGGCCCCTCCTCACTGTGTAGCAAGAACAGCCTGTTCCTTCTTCTTTATCTTGGTCTGAGGAAGGGGCCGTGGCTTGGTGGTAGAGCATCTGCTTGGCAGGCAGAAGGTCCCAACTTCTGTCTCCAGCATCTCCAGTTAAAGCAATCAGGCAGCCGGTGATGTGAAAGACCTCTGCCTGAGACTCTGGAAAGCTGCTGCCAGTCTGAGTAGACAATATTGACCTTGAGTGACCAAAAGGTCTGGCCCAGTATAAGGCAGCTTCATTAGTCCGCGTGCACCTGTACCTGTGGCATCCAAGGCCATGTTTTATCAGTATTTGTGCCTATTCTGGGTGCCTCCTTATAGGTGCTTAGCATAAGCCACTAGCATTTTTGCTTTTCAGGGATCAGCTCCTTCCTTCAGGGCTCTGGCAATTAAACCTCCAAGCCGAAAGTAGGGTATGTATCACACCTCTAACATGCATGCATACAAATGCTCATGCATGAACACATTATTGCACCATGCAGCACTCACCCTATCCTTTCATGAACTGTGAACTGCTGTCGCTGAGGCATATTTTGAGCCACGAGGTCGTTATGATTAAACAATGTTGTTGTTTCGGGTGTATATTTAACCAAAAGAACAAACATAATTTGGCTTTTAAACACATGGAAGACATGCTATTGCAGAGCCAATGAATACCCCCTGCAACAGATGGAGGAGAGAATTCAGTACTACTTAATTGGAAGAGGGTTGATTTTTAATTCCTCATCCCTGCTGTTTTGACCCCCCCCCCCCGGTTCTCCCATTTGATTTTACTTCTCCCCTACTCAAACGGAACACTAGGATGCTTTCGTTTCACCCTACGCCCTGTTTCCTCATCCCAAATATTTTCTGTAAAGAGAACATTTTTTTTGCAACGTTATCTCTGCATCAATAAAACCAGCATGATAGGTCTAGCTATAAACGATGTACATCGTAACATAAGTACCACATCAACGGCACACCAAAAGTGAACAGCACGCATACACAGAACACAAATGAATCCACAAACCGTGAAGAGCAGAGGACTAAATATGCTGACATGAATATGAAAAAAGGAAATAAGATCGGGAATATTTGCTCCACTTTGGGGGAAAGGTTTGTGCAGTGATTTTTGGCAGGTTAATTGGGGTGTTCAACTGTGTCCTGTTTTCAGCGGTTAAGCACTGAAGGGTATGCAATTCAGTCCAAGATGATCATCACTGATTCTTCTGAAGGGCTAGAACCTTTCTGGCTACACTAGCTTCAACCCAAGAATCCAACAACATTTGCTAATGTTCTAGGAGTCTACCTTTTTGCATTCTCCTGACAGTAACCAGATACGTAAGGAGATCTCCTGTACCTTTAAGAGTGCAATCCTAAACAACATTACACCATTCAAAGTCCACTTGAGTCAATGGGCATAGAAGGGTGTGACACTGTTTCGGATTGCACAGTAAGAGCAGCAGAGAAGATAGATTTTTGGCTGGCTGAGATTTTCTCACCCCCGAATGACAAGTTGCTAGGACCTGCCAAACATCCCCTTTTCAGTATCTGAACGGTCCAGGGGACCTGTCCTCCCTCGCTTCCTGTCTCCTGGGGTTTATGAGAAAGCTTCATTCTGCTCCAGCTCAAAGAAAGAAAGAAAGAAAGAAAGAAAGAAAGAAAGAAAGAAAGAAAGAAAGAAAGAAAGAAAGAAAGAAAGAAAGAAAGAAAGAAAGAAAGACAGACGCCGCCACGTTGCTGAGCACACAGCAGCGAGTTCTCATTCCAAAAAGAGGCTGAATTTATGAGCAAGCCCAACAGGCCAAGCCAAACTCAACTGGGTAGCCCATCTCCATGGTCACTATGACTACCGGAAGCTGCAAAGGGAATCAGGGAGTGAAAGAGCTGCTGTATTGGAGTGGAGAAGATTGCAGAGTGTCTGAGATACTGAGAAGGCAGGTTTATTGCCTTCCCAGGAAAAGTGTCACCCACCAATTCCTCCAGATCCAGCTTCTATCAAAAGCACAAGAACAAGCCAGGCTGGGTTTCTCGAACACACATGAACACATGAAGCTGCCTTATACTGAATGAGACAACCGGTCCAGCAAAGTCAGTACTGTGTCTACGCAGACTGGCAGTGGCTCTCCAGGGCCTCTGGTCAAGGTCCTTCCCTCCACTTGCTCCCTAATCCTTTTTATTGGAGGCGCCAGGGATTGAACCTGGGGCCTTTGACATGCCAGCAGATGCTCTACCACGGAGCCACGACCCCCGTTCGCTTCTCACCTGCTAGCAACCCAGACAGGACCCTTCCTGGGCAGTCTGAGCAAGGTGGTTACGAGGAGAAAATTAAATCAGCCAAACCCGTTTTCAGAATGACTTTTTCATAGGGATACTCTTCCTTCAGCTAAGAGTCAACTACTTTGGCTCACCAACGGGGTTTCCTGTCTGGAGTCTGGCAAAGTGGTTTCAGATGGAAAGGTGTTACGTGTTCTCTCCGTAAACATTCATCCCTTTTAAAGAATACAGTCCCTGTCCTGTAACTACACCTTTCAAACAGGAGGCATAGACAGACAGACAGACAGACAGACAGACAGACAGACAGACAGACAGACAGACAGATAGATAGATAGATAGATAGATAGATAGATAGATAGATAGATGAAAGTCTCTAAGACACCTTCCATAAGGATGGGGTCATTTTGTATGTGTGTCTGTGTGTTATATAGACCCTGCCAAGCCTGTATTAAACATTGCCAGCTCTCAACCCAAGGGGAACCGGATTGCTTCAGAATACCACTGGCCTTGGCAAAGCCTTCTCTGGACCCTAGAAGTGGAGTCGGAGCTCCCCCTTCTGGGAGACACAGTCTCTTCTTGGGATGAGTTTCTCTATTGGCAAGGCAAGAACCGAGCAGGGCCCTTTGGCCGTGTTGCCAGAAAGAAGGTGCTCTAGGACATACGCTTTTCAACAGACGCTTGCGTGATCTTAGCAGGCGACTAGGTACATGTGTGCTTCATGCATTTCTCCACCTGGCCGTCCTCCCTGCGACAAATCTGAGGTTTTCCCCAGTGCATCACTGCAGCCCTCGGCAAGTTATTCCTCCCTCCCCTGTTTATTAAGACATTTTAAGGGCCTGCCATCAAACTCTGGTTGGCTCCCCTCCTCGGTCCCTGGTGTTTTCCACTGAACTGACAGGTCTCATTCTCTTGTGCCAAGATCAGTTCAGATTCCCAGAGGCAGGTGTCCCATGACCCCTAGGCACAGACCCATTCACAGCACCCTGCTTCATTGGGTTTTAAAGGAAGTTTCCCAGCTGTTTGGGTCATCCCTTAATGCTCTTTCTAAACATCTGCAAATGCGTTCAGTGGTCATTGGCAAGAAGAGCTTGTCTGGACTCTGGAACTGGCTCTAGAAAGAGGTCCCAAGTATCACACACTCAAAGGGAAGGAACAGGAAAGAAAAAGAAACAAGGGGTGTGTGTGTGAGAGAGAGAGAGGGAGAGAGAGAGGGAGAGAGAGACAGAGAGAGGCACAGAGACCAAGTAGCTATCCTCTGCTGTGACCAGCATTTTTCATGTGGCCTTCTCCCCAGAGTAAGAACATTTCAGCCAGGCAGTCATCTGGCTTCTTTAAATCCCTGCCCTAAGGGGATTATACAGTCTCTTAAGTAGGCCTCCGTGGCGGGCATCTTAAATGGGTGATATTGTCTTTAAGCCAGCGAGTGTCAAAGCACACAAGGGGGGGGGGAGACCAAGTCTGAGCACACTTGTAGGACTGGAGCATCTCCCAAGGGATGCACATTTGCATTGCCTGCAGGCTGGTGCGAGGTACTCATGAGCACATGCCTTGGATCACTCCTCGCGGGTAAACTCATTTGGCGTGGGTGTCAAAACAAACAGCACGTATACCTACAGATGGTCTTCTACAATCACACACACACCCCCGCACACCCCCAGTTCACCCGCCTCCTCCTCTCTCCCCAGACACGATGCTGTCCATGACACAGAGATTGTTTCCCCATCACACAAACAGATCCGTGCACCGTGACATGAACACACAAGCTCTTGCTCTGTCAGAGAGACACAGGAATCGACACCTCTTGGCTCACACACACACTCCCATCCAGGTCCTCTTGCAAAACAACACTAAGATGTTGCCTCATTATTATTTTTTTGCTTTCAGACAAGCACACATCCCTGCCCTGCTTGCAGAACCACCTCAGATGGACCTTTTGGACAAACATGATGACCGATGGTCCCACTCCACGGCACACGCAACCCTATTTGCAAAGGTGGTCCAAGCACACACCCTTACACACACACACACACACTGGAATGCACACACACTTGCCACTTGCACACCGGATCCATCGTCTCTCCTCTCCTTCCTCTACGGCTAAGCCAAGCCCTTCCCCTGGACAGCATAACTTTATCTTTCTCACCCAAGCCCAGGATGGGACTTGGTGGATAAACACTCTCCTTCCCTGCTGTGGCAGCCCTTCCTAATCTCCTGCCTTCCCTGAGAGGAAGGAAGGGCTGAGTCCTGAGAACACATGAAGTGCAGTAAAAGGGGGAGGGAGAGAATGTGTGCAAAACCTTTTTCTGCTGAGTAGCAAAGAGCTTTCCGAGTCAGACAAGCTCCCGATCAATTGCTGGAGGAACACACCAAACCGGGGATGCTTTTAGGGATGAGGTGGACTCAGAGGGGGAAGGCAAGCCACTGGCTTCCAAGGATTTGATTTGCACAGAGGAGGAAAGCAGACGGGCTGGGTGTCCTGCAGCAGTGATGTGTGTCTGTGTGGAGGAAGTGAAGCGGCGTGCATGTGTCAGATCAAGATGGGGAGACGGAATCAGGAGAGGTGCCGAGTCACACACTCCCAAAAGCATTGTGCGTGCGATGTTTGTACATGGCAGAGGATCTGCTTGCCTGGATGGATAGATGACTGAGGCGATATGCAGGAGTGGGTGGGAGGTGGAAAGATATCCCAGTGTGCTGGTGTGCAGGTGGGAGGTGGAAAGATATCCCAGTGTGCCAGGGAGAGATGTGCATGCATGAGCAGGGAGAAGTCTGTCTCTCTAATGTTTGTGTAAAGTGCAGGGAAAGGAGCATGCAAACTTTGGAAATCTGCATCTATGTGCTGACGCCAGCATGGTATAAAAAGAGAACCTGTGTAGCAGATTGTGTGTGTGGGGGGGGAGAACAACTGGGGGAGTGTTCTGTGGGAACAGGGCGCTACAGTGTTCTAGCAGGCACATAAATGGCAGAGTACATCTGGGTGCTGGGAGTCAGTAAATGTCATAAGCGTGTGTGCCTGTACATGTATGGGTGTACGCGACAGTCAAAATCTCACATGCGAGGAGACCACAGAGTTTTCTCGGCTTGCTTGTTTTGATGTGGGAATGTGGGGTAAGGAGGCAGTGAGTCTCTTCCTGCACACAAGAGCTGGCTCCCGGTTGTGCATGACACACCACAGACAACATCACCCGCATATCCAGAAAGACACCCTCCAGTGTGCGTGTGTGTTGCACGGGGTGGAAAGAAGGGGGTGCCGAGTTCAGTGGGCAGACGTCTGAGCATGTGTGTCTGACCCCTGCAGCACATGGTCATCAGTGGCGAGTAGGTGGGAATGTGCCTACCTGTGAGCAGGAGAGAGATGCATCAGTGTGCGTGCGTGTGTGTGCCTGTGCATGAGTAGGGGGCCAGTCCTGGCTCTTCCAGCTTCACTTCCCAGCTGCCTTCCTTTCGGTGTAACTCTCCCAAAGCTGCTTAACTCCCATTAAGACAGCATCACCCCCTCCTCTGCATGGGGCCCTGGCTAGCCCCACCCTCCTCCATCCTCTGGCCTCCAGCTGCCAATCAGAAGAACAAATCCTTACATTAAACTGGGGGGGGGGAGCAGGCTCCTTCTTTTTTGCTTTCCTCTAGCTTGTGTGTTCGGGAGCGGCATCCAAACCTCCCCCTTCGAACAGGCATACAAACCGCCCCCCCTCCACTTTTCACATCTCTCTCCCTTAACCTCTTACATGTTTTCTACGCACATATTTCCTCGGCCGGACCCTTCCGGAAGATAGGATCAAGGTCCAATCTCTCCGCAATGAATGCCTTCGGGTTGGGCACGACCCCCCCCCATGTGCCTGGGGGGGCTTATCCCAGGCGGCTCCCCCCTCCACTTCGGGGCTTTAACCCCACCATCCCCCTTCCCCCCACACAGACACTATCGATTTCTCTCTCTCTCGCTGGATCTAGTACATCCCCCCCCCCTCGTCGCCCAAAGTACATCCCCCCCCCTCGTCGCCCATGGGGAGGGAGGGAAGGAGAGTACTGCGCACAGCCACGGATTTAAAGTGAGCCCTTTCTGGCTTGTCAGTTTCCAAAACACAACAGGGCAGGGTATGAAGCCAAAAGGACGCCATCTCCTCGGGGACAGCCCCCCTCCCCGGACCCTATCAGACTCGGTCTCGGTCAATATACCCGGGCATACACAGAACCCCTGAAGAAAGGGGCTCCGTAGCCCTCGAGCCGAGTAGTTGGGGAGCCTGCCGGGAGCAAGTTACGTGATCGCAATGCATGAAGCGCTTCTCT
>NW_015164208.1:371258-404914 GCF_001447785.1 Gekko japonicus
GTTCCCCACAAGCCTCCTTCGAAACCCCCCCCCCCCCCCGGGCAGGGGAATATTCAAGGCACAGCCAGAACCCTGACAGCTCCAGCCTAAGAACAGGCACGAGGGAAACAAAATCTACACGTATCTTGGCGCGGGCTGCGGGGGCTCGCTCCCACCTCGTCCGCGCTGCGGCCACATAGGTACACCCAAGCGCATGCAGACATCTCCGCGTACACACATGCAGACGCGGACACACGACTTAACCATTCGTTTGCCGAGGGGAGGGGAGGACCGCAAAGAGGACGGACGGAAGAACCCCTCTGGTTTTTTTGGGGGGGAGGGGGGGCTGGATCGAGGGAACAGTCTGGGGCGCAAAGGCTGGCTGGATGGCAGGATGGCAGGACGGACGGCTCTCGGATGGCTTCCTGTGGGCGCTCGGCCGGCCGGCCCACGAGGACTAGCTGGCCGCGGCGGCGGCGGCGGGTGGCCGGAGCCCAGCCCGCCTCCCCCCCCCTCCTTACCGTCTGTTAATGCTCGTCTGTGCCGGAGACGCGGTGGCCGGGGGGGCTCCTCATTCGGCACGGTCGGGACTTGCGCGAGACCCTCTGGACGCCGAGTGCATAGTGGGCGCTCCGCGGCTGCTGCAGGCGTGGGAAGACTGGGGCTCTAGCAGTCCTTTTCATGCTCAGGCAGAGACTCCTCGCCCTCGCTCCGGATCGCAGGCATGAACGGAGGCAGAGCGGCGGCGGCGGGCAGGGGAGGGGGGGGAGATCCTCGCGGGTTGGCGCCGGGCTGCCTTCGCGCTTTGCCGCCCCGCCTGCTGCTCGCTCTCCTTCTCCCGTCCTCTGGTCGCCTAAATTGTTTTTTGTCCCCCGCGCACCGCACAGACACACGCGGACACACACACACACTCGCGGCCCCCCCTCTTCTCCGCCCTGCTTTCCTCCGATGAATCAGTTCGCAGCCATCGGGGGGGAGAGAAGGAAGGCGCAAAAGCCAGCCGGGAGAATGGGAAAGGCTGGGGGGGGGGGCGAGGCGAGCGATCGAAATGAGCGAAGCGGCGGGGAGGGGAAGCGGAGGCTCGGGCTGGGGTGGCTTGGGCAGACCGGGACGGAGGTAGGGGAAGGGGGGGGACCAGAGCGGAGTTTTTTTAGAGGGGGGGG
The DNA here is from genome assembly GCF_001447785.1 of Gekko japonicus. Lineage (NCBI taxonomy): Eukaryota > Metazoa > Chordata > Lepidosauria > Squamata > Gekkonidae > Gekko > Gekko japonicus. The sequence goes on from NW_015164208.1 coordinate 372,401, forward strand.
GATCGAAGGCTGCCGCGGAAGGCCCCCGGGGGTCTAGAGCCGGAGGGCGGGGGGGGGACTGTGAAGAGGAGATAGTTGGAAGGAAGGGAGAGATTAAATGGAGATTAGCTGGAAAGCGTTGGTCGTGGCGGATAGTGAAGCCATCCCATCCGCCCATCCATGCATGCATCCAGCCAGTATTTGTGTATCACCCATACATGTCCGTCTGTCTCTCTGTCCATCCATCCATCCATCCATCCATCCATCCATCCATCCATCATCTAACTCTATCTACCTATCTACCTATCTACCTATCTATCCATCCATCCATCCATCCATCCATCCATCCATCCATCCATCCATCCTGTCTACCTTCCGTGGATGACTCACTCTAAACTTGCTATATGTGGTACCAATTAACCTCCCATCCTGTCATGCGTGTGCGGGGTGCGTGTGCGAATCCATCCATCCATCCAGTCTCCCTGCCCTTCTCTCTTCCCTAACTTCGTCTCCTCTCCCACGATCACGACTTCTCCCGCCTCCCAGGCGGTTTCTCGCTCCTCAATCTGTCCATCCACCCAGTTCTCTGCTTGCGTGGTCTCTTAGTCATCCACCCAGATTGCCTTCTCGCTGTACGCGGCGCCCTCCTAGATGTCTCCCGCAGCCTACCTAGGTAGCAGCACGTCTTTCTATCTATCTGGATCTCTTTCACCTCACTCCTCAAAGGGGTTTTTTCGGGGTGGGTGGGTGGGTTAGAGTGTGCTTAAAGGCCCTTGGTTTGCGGTGGGGAAGTGTCCGGGAGGGACAGGATGTCCTTTCGATGGCTGTGTCAACTCTGATGGGATCTAACGTGAACGAGAGGGCCAAAGAATAAATGTTAGTGTCTGGGCAGGGGAGAACAAGAGTTGACGACCATGGTCTTTCCCCCAGTTCCGGATGTGAGGCGGAACGTTCTAGGGCATTGCCGCTGTCCCTACCTCCGCACCTTGAGCTGGAGTATCTCTCCGTAGATATGAACAGGTCTTTCAATAGCTATCTATTGTGCTCTAGGCTCCTGAAAATCGCTGCGCTCCTGAGAAACCGGCCAAGGCTCCACACAACCATTTGGTGCCACAAAAAGTAGGGAGCCGTTGGAGTCACTGGAGAGGTCTTTCAGTACCATGGACAGCTCCGGGTGGATGTCGCGAGAGCAAAGCTTCGGCCACCTTTCCTGATCTAATGGAAAGCTCACTGCAAATCTACGCGCTGGTACATGCTCCTCCCGCCTTGATGCCTGGTCTGTTATCTAGTCCAGGAATCGTCCTCAGTGGATCTCTATCCGTATCCCTCCAGTCACCTTTGCCTCCTTTCCGAGATCAGAGATTTGCCTGCCTGCTTTGGTGATTCTCTCGTTCTCAATTTCTGCCTCACTTTCAGCTGTTGTTGCTATCGCTGCTGGCTCAGCTCAGTCTTGTCTTTTGGACTAAACTGAGCTGTTGCAGCTTCGTATAAATGGCAGCTTGCTGTTACCTGAAGAAAGTCCAAGCACAACAACCAAGCAGGACCGTTCCAAAAATCACAGAGAATAGGCCAGTGGCGTAACTCTGGATTGCAACACAGCTCTGGAGTGGGAATTCGGCCACCGATGTCGGCAGATTTGTATTGTACCACTGACAAATTGGGCTTCTTTTCTTTTCCTCGCCCACATATACACATCTCTGGCCCAGCTAGAGATGAGCAAATGTCCCCTATTGGATTTAATTTCATATTTGTTTGCATTTTTTATCACTGGTCTGGGTTTTCTGCTTTTTCCCTTTTGGTTTTTCAGATGTAGTTGTATTGTGTTCACGGGGTATATAGTTTCTGCATGCAAGATATACAGTAATACGCAAAATATGCACCATGTTATACATATAATGGATAGCACTGATTTAATTTGTACACAAACAATGGCTAAGGTCTGAAGTACCCAAAAGACTTCCGCCACCCATATATACCTTCCTGCACTCTGAGGTCATCTAAGAAGGCCCTGTTTTGTAACATGACTGTGATGGAGGTATGATTGATGGGGATCCACACACAAGCCTTCTTGGTGGCCATCCCTAACCTTTGGAACTCTCACCCTCATGACTTACACTGACCCGTTCATTATGGGTATATGTTCTGACCTTTCTTTTTTCTTTTTGTAAGGTCAGAAGGCCTTTCTAAACAAAACTTCTATCATGGTTTTAAATTGCAGGTGCTGCTTTTAATTTCATGTTTGTTTGTGTGTGTTTTTTATTATTTTGTAATGATTGTTGTGCCAGGTTTATTCTGAGCTGCTCTGAGCATGTCTTGGAATTAGAAAGGAGGCATTTAAATCAACAGATAAACAAAGTGCAATTTTTCAGGGGGGAGGACTGTTACAACAAAATAGAGAATAAGTGCAAAAATAACGAGTAAAAAACTCAGTTTGCACAAAAGGCAAACAAAACTGAAATGGATATCTTCTGCGTTGAAACACCAGGGATGAACAATTCAAAAGAAGAAGAAGAAGCCCAAATCCATGCACTGAGGTAGGCAATATTATCAGGACAGGAAGCATCGATGGGAGGCACAGGGACAAAAGAAATGTGAAATTTCGTTCAGTCCCATTGGACTCGGTGGGCCTTAGTTCTGAGAAAACAGTGAAAGAAAAGCCTGCAACCCTGTGTAATTTCGTTCAGTCCCATTGGACTCGTGGGCCTTAGTTCTGAGAAAACAGTGAAAGAACTGGTTGAGAATGGACCAAAGGAAGTTCGTTTTCATGCAAGGTATACACAACTTAGGGTATTTATTGCCACAAGATCTGGTGACAGCCATCATCTTAGAAGGCTTTGAAAGGGAATAAAACCAGTTCAAGGAGCTCTATCAATGACTGTTCATCATGCTGGTTTATTGGAACCCCATTTTCAGAGATAATATACTGCTCAGGCTACCCCAATGTCATCAGATCTTGGAATCTAAGCAGGATCAGCTCTAGCAAGTGTTTGGATGGGAGACAACCAAGGAATACCAGGGTCATTGTGACATGGAGGTTGGCAATGACAAACCGCTTCTGAACATCTCTTGCCTTGAAAACCCTACAAGGACATCATAATTCTGCTGCAACTTGATGGCAACAATAACAAAAATATTGCTGAATACTCACAGGAGAGGGGCAAGCAAGAGGGGCAGGCCTGACAGGGAGGAGTGTTGCCCTCACGCTCACCTGGCTGGCTTCTCAAAGATATCTGGCAGGCTGCTGTCAGAAACAGGATGTTGGGAAGGGTAGGCCTTCTGTCTATTTCAGCAGAGCTCTTCCCATGTTGCGCGGCCAGTTTCAGGTGGGTAGCCATGATAGTTGGTAGTAGCAGAACAAAACTGGAGTCCAGGATGATAGTTGGTAGTAGCAGAACAAAACTGGAGTCCAGGAGCACCTTAAAGACCAACCACATTTTCCAGGCTTCTGTGAGTCGATTCATAAGTGTTCATAAGTGAGCGTTGACTTACACCCTGGGAGATATTATGAACATAAGAACATAAGAGACGCCAATGTTGGATCAGGCCAAAGACCCATCTAGTCCAACACTGTATCACACAGTGGCCAAAAATACCGGGTGCCATCAGGAGGTCCACCAGTGGGGCCAGGACATTAGAAGCCCTCCCACTGTTGGCCCCCCCAAGCACCAAGAAGACAGAGCATCACTTGCGCCAGAGCCCCTATCTATACCTTGTGGCTATTAGCCACTGATGGACCTCTGCTCCATATGCCTATCTAATTCCCTTTTGAAGCCGTCCATGCTTGTAACCGCCACCACCTCCTGTGGCAGTGAATTCCATGTGTTAATCAGTCTTTGGGTGAAGAAGTACTTCGTTTTATCCATTCTAACCCGACCGCTCAGCAATTTCATGGAGTGCCCACGAGTTCTTGTATTGTGAGAAAGGGAGAAAAATACCTCTTTCTCTACCTGTTCTTTCCCATGCATATTGTTGGTCTGTAAAATGCTACTAGATTCAAATTAAGCTGTGCAAAAATGCACAACTTTCCTTGAATGTGCGGTCCTATGCAGGGTTATGCCAGCCAAAGCCCCTTGATTGTAACGGGCTTAAACCGGAGAAACTCTCCCTGGCATTGGTCTACAAGTGTCGTTTGCTGCTTTCTGTCATTTATTGCTCCCCCATGAATTATGGCGGTATCATCAGCCATGCAATCGCGAGACCATGTGCCCGGTTTCTGTTGATCTTCTTGCAGACTGAGGTACCTCTGATCTTGATGTGCAGCCCGGGCATGCAAAAGTGACACGTGCATTTTGAAACTGTCATGGAAACCCGGCTACCGGGGTATATTTTTCACTCCAACCTGAGCACAGCCTCATTGCTTCTGCACAAGCTGGCATGTTCTCAATGGCGAGTCAGCTGACAAAAGCATCGGAAGGCATGAATTCACAATGCAGACAGTGTGGAACAGTGCGCCTCATTCATAGACAGAGCAGGAGAGAGAAAATGCTCCCAAGGCCAATATGTGCTTGCTTTTGACATTTAGGGTGGTTCCCCCTCCCCCCAGCCCCCCACTTCCCTACATTGATGGTTAATCGTTGACTGTGACAGGGTGATCTTACACCCAGCTGAAGAGATCTAAGCATCATGAAAAGGCCTGGAAATGCCTATGAACCATGATAGCTCCATGGGACTTCCATATTTACAGGCAATATACCCATTTCCCAAGGATCTCATATGTGATTCTCTCATCTTCATTTTAATCTCACAACAAAGGAGATAGGTTAGCCCAGGGGTGTCGAACTCATTTGTTATGAGGGCCGGATCTGACATAAATGAGACCTTGTTGGGCCGGGCCATGTGTGTCATAAAATGTAATGCCAGGTAGCAGAGATATAAACTTTATAAAGGACACAAACACAAAGGTGTTTTTTCACTTAAAATAACAACATGCCTAAAACATTAACACTCTTGCAATATTTTGTGTATTTAACAGTGTCTGATAACTGACACCTCTTGCTCTGAATTATTGCATCAAAATGTCTGTGCTGTTGCAATCTTGAGTGTGCTGTTTAGGTGTGTATCTGTAAGCTGCAAACCTACGATGACGCAGCAGCAGCAGAACTGGAAGAAGAAGCAGAAGACAGCCAGTTCCACTGCAGGCCTGATCCGGCCCCTGGGCCGCATGTTTGACATCCCTGGGTTAGCCTGAAAAAGAGTGCTAGAGTGTTCGGCCCAAGTTCACCCCGGCAAGATTCCTGAGAGACTAGAGGCTTGAATCCCAATCTTCCATGTACCAGTCCAAGACATAACCATCACACGCCCTGCTGAATGCCTACGGAAATGTTTCAGTTTAGCTTTGCAAACCTCCAATTCTTCATTTTCGCACCCTTCCCTGTTGCCTGACGCGCTCTTTTTCCCATGAAATTTACAGGCTTTTCAGCATGATTTGTGCATTGGGAAATAGCCTGATACACTCTATGCACTGAGTCTACATGTGACATACAAATTTTGTCTAAAGACAGCCACGCACAATACAAATGAGTCTTCCAGTCGGGCAGAGCTGACAGCTGAAACGGTTGACAAAAATATAACCGAATAGAGAAAGAAAATGAAACAGGGATCCCTAAGTGCAAATAATAACAATTATGTCATTATTCATTTGAAATATGTCTACCCTGCTCAAGTTGCTTACAACCACAGTGGGGGGGAAACGCTACAGCCACCATCAGATATATAACCAGGAAGCCGTTCTTGTTACATTGAGGCTGCTTTGATTGTACCAGGTCTGTTTTCACCAGAGGTGATCCGGGATTGCTGACTCTCTTTTGACTCACCTTTACCTTACTCCTTCGACGAGTAAAGAAATCAGTGACTTAAAGTGATTTCCAGGGTTTGCCATGCAAGGAAGAGTGGCTGGCACCCCTACAGACCCCGGTGCTTTCTTCCTCCAGAACACAGGATGCCTTTCTTTCTTTTATTGTCAGGCCTTCGCCACTCTTGTGTTTTATTACAGGCTAAAAATGGATTAAATGGCCTCTTTCCTAATGCCGCGTTGCTATTCTGGTGCATGCTCTGTCTCTTGCGCAATGTGTTTGTTTTCTGCACACCAGGACTATGCAAGGAGGCCTTCTCGGGTCTGAAGGCAGAGCTTGCTGCAAAGGTATTGGCCTTTTGCATGACATCAGGATTTATTGGTTCTGTGTGAGCTGCTGGCTTGGGGGGGCAGCGGTAGGTAACGGTTGTTGCCATTTGCAAATTAAAAGGGGGAGGGGCTCCATGTCTGATGCAAGCCTGAATTAATATTCAGAGCCTCTGAAGAAAATGCTTTCTTAGGTGTTTCAGAAAGACCGCTCAGCACTCAGATAAGGAACAAAATCCAAGAAGGTCACCTGAGGCCAGCATCAAGGTTTGCTCAGAAAAGATTGCAGCCTTTAGTTGCCGTACAAGACTGCTTGCTGCTTCCCGCTACCGCCTCCCCCCTTTGTTAAGCTGCCGGTCCTCGCGGCCACTGTCTTTTGCAATTGTCACCACATCAAAACTAGTGTGAGTGTGTCAGATACTGCATTGGACCGTAGGTCTCTGTGGCAGGCTACCTGGCAACAACCTGCCTGGTAGGGTAGGACATGCTCCTAGGCCCAGCAGCAGGACTCACTGGGTGGAGCCGGGTGGATATAAGGCAGAAGGGTGTGGCCATGGTTGCCTCAGCAACAGGCAGCTTTGGCAGTCTGTCCCAGGGAAGGAGGGGGAGGGGGAGGGGGAGATTGGATTTATAATCCACCCTTCACTACCCGAAGGGGTCTCAGGGCATCTTAACATCTTCTTTCCCTTCCCCTCCCCATAACAGACACCTGAGGTTGAGACAGCTCTTTAGAGAACTGCTCGTGAGAGAACAGCTCTGAAAGAACTTGCAATTGACCCAAGGTCACACCAGCAGCGGCATGTGGAGGAGTGGGGAATCAAACCTGGTTTTCACAGATTAGAGTCCACACTCCTAACCACTACACCAAATTGGCAGGTATGGAGGGAGTGAGCAAGCCCGGATGGGAGAACAATGGGTCTCCGGGCTCTGGTGTTTGAGGCAGGGCCTGGCTGTGGAGTGCAGGGAACGGAGAAGAGGAGGGTGGCGCTTAGCTCAAGGGCCAGGTGTGAAGATGGGGCTATAAAAGGGAGGAAAGTGAACTGGGAGGGGGATGGGTGGAGGGAGAAGGAAAGCCAAGCCAGCTTGGGAGAGAAGCAAGAAGTTGCCAGAAAGGGAGAAGAATTGTCTCAGGGAGGCCAGATTGCAGTATTGTTGTCCTTATCCTTTGTAATGTATTGGAACCATAAGGTGGGTGAAGATAACCACCCCTGCAGGTACCTGGTGCTGTTGACTGAAAACAAAAAAAAAACATCTGTGCAAGGAAGCCATGACTGGGCTGGTGCTTTCAAAACTGCCATGAAGAAGAAGAAGAAGAAGAAGAGATTGGATTTATACCCCGCGCTTCACTACCCAAAGGTGTCTCAGAGCAGCTTACAAACTCCTTTCCCTTCCCCTCCCCACAACAGACACCCTGTGAGGTGGGTGGGGCTGAGAGAACTCTGACACAAACTGCTCTTTTTCAAGGACAGCTGTGCCAGAGCTTGTGACTGACCCAAGGTCACATCAGCAGGTGCAAGTGGAGGAGTGGGGAATCAAACGCGGTTCTCCCAGATTAGAGTCCGCACACTTAACCACTACACCAAACTGGCTCTCCCATGGGACCCAGGTATGAAGTCCCCTTGCCCCTCACAGCCCCTCTGGCCTCATTTGATCTATCATGGTAGCATCTCTCCAGGGCCTCAAAGACAGCCTTTCCAACCTGGTGTCTTCTAAACTGAGATACTCAGGGAGGCACCTGCATAAGAGCATCAGGGCTCAGTCTAGCTCAGCATCCTGAGGACTGTGGCAACCACCCGTCAAAGATGCACAGGTTGTAAGCCTAAGAACACTTCCCTGAGAGTAAGTCCCACTGAATTAACCTGGACTGACATCTCAGCAGAGATGCCCAGGATCTTGTCTCCGCTAGATCTTCAGTATCTCAGACCCAGAAAGGTCTTGTCCAGTGCCTATTGTTGGAGATCCTCTCTACTGGAGATGCCAAGGATTGAACTAAGAACCTTCTGTTGTGGCTTGCCATGGAGCCATGGTCCCTCAAATATTTGGTCACTGAATTATGAACCCATTTTCTTTAAAAAATGTATTTATTAATCAAGTGTTAATACAAATAATAAAAACGAAGAACTAAATATAAAGTGATAGAAGGGGAAGAAAAATTCCAACTTGTCTCTTCAACATGAGGGAACCATGATATTCTTACATTTCCTTGTTAAAACAGTATCCACTTCCCGTAAAGCGAGTTGGCTGGCAAAATATTATTATCCGCCATATTGAGAAGAACCAGGAACCAAGTTAACTCCAAACTGGTGTATGATTTAGCTTTTTCCATATGATTTATCAAGTTAGAAAGTTTACACATAATAAATTGGTCCCAGACTTTCTCGTACCAGAGGGCTATAGAGGGAGGTTTGCCTTCTTTCCAGCTAGATGAAATTGTAAGGTGCGCCGAGGTCAAAAAGATGGACATTAGTTCTCTTTGGTAGCGATCCAAGTACAATTCCAACCATAAGTCCAAAAGCATCATTTGTTCCGAGTGCTTCTTGAGCAACCATTTTGCAGGGGTTATAAGCAAAAATTTCCCTTGCTCGAAAGCCAGTTGAATCTGACTCTAGGGGGTGGTGTTCATCTCCATTTCCAAGCTGAAGAGCCAGTGCTATCTGAGGATGTGTCCATGGTCATTTGACTGCCATGACTAAATGCTGAGGTGCACGGAACACTGTCACCTTCCTGCCGAAGCGGCACCTATCTATCTACTTGCGGTTTCTTGCTTTCGAAATGCTAGGTTGTCAGGAGCTGGGGCCAGAGACAGGAGCTCACTCCGTCACCCAGCACTAGGGGCTCAAACTGGCGAACTACAGACCTTCTGGTCTGCAGCTTCAGTGTCTTAACCTCTGAGCCACTGTGGGCCCCCCCAAAAATTGCATTACGAACCCATGAAGCTGCCTTCCATTGTCTCCGACCATCCAGCCCAGTGCTGTCCACCCTTGAGTCTCTCCTTGGAACTGCAGGTAGAGAAGGTTCCTTGTTGGCACCCGCTATTTCAGCTGGCAATGCCCAAGACTGAAGGTGAGGCCCTTCTGCACCCAAAGCAGATGCTCTGCCAGTGAGCCATGGCCCTTCCGTGGCTCACAGGGCTTTTCAATCATTTGTTTGGGCCTAGCTCTTTCTCGCCTGTTTTTTGTAGTCGAAAGAAGACAACTTGCAGCTAAAATCTGGCAGCTAACCAAGCAGCATGGCTGGGAATGGGACAGGCCACTCGTGTGTGGCAGCCGACAGCAGACGTTTATGCGGGTTTATCAGAAAATTGTTCTCGATGGCTGATTTTGTAAACAGCACTCAGGTTATGATTGTAGTCTCCTTGTTGCTATGCATTTGATCAGCGATTATTGAGGGAAAACATCTTCTCTTGAAAGGTAGTTGTCCCCCCCCCCGTGTGGGTTTTTAGCCCTTCAGGGAGCCCAATTCAGCTCATCGCCGTTTGAAGTAAGCCCGTCTTTGTCCAAATGTCTGCAGTTCTGGCAATCATGACCTAATTGGGGCAATCATGACCTAATCAAGCAGGATTATTTTTGTAACTAGTATGATTTCTTTATCAAACCGATCTCTTACTGGCAGCATTTAGTCTGCCAAAAAAAAAAAAATCACATCTACCAGAGTTCGAATTGAAGGATGTTGCTGAAAATCTTAGAATAAAGTTTGAGTCCAGTGGCACCTTCAAGACCAAAAAAATGTAATTCTGGGTATAAGCTTTTGTGCGCATGCACACTTCTTCAGATATCTGTTGCTTTAGACCAATATGGCTGCCCAGCTGAAAACCTTGTCACCTGAATTTCTCCTCCAGATTTGGGAGGTTTGAATAGACTCATCTTGTTTCCCCTTTGGGACTGATGTACTTGGAAGCCTCCATTTTACCTCTTTTTTAAAAAAAAGAAGAAGAAGAGGGTCACATATGAAGTTTGCAGAGCATTCTGTTTCTTCCTCACTCAGTCCTTTCACCCCCTTGCTGGGGCCCGAAGTCCACCCACTCAATCAGGTAAAACAGTTTACCACGTCTCAACTTAGAATCTAGAATGTATGAACACACTCACATTGTAAATAAGTTATTAAACATAAAATATTGCAAAAAAAGCAATAAGATGTAAAACACCACAAAAAACCCAACAAAACAAAACCAATCTTAGTGTGATTGTATAATGATCCACTTCTTACACTATGAACCTTGTGGTCTGTTGAAATTGCTGAAATCAAGTTCCACTTACACAGCCAGCAAACTGAAGAAGTTGAAGGAAACACATCTTCTAAGTATCTAGAACTGGCGTCTTTGCAAAGGCTGTTTGGGCAATATTATGACTATGTGGACTCCTCCTATCAAGTTACACTGATCACATGGACTTTATGTCTTATCTACAAAGGAGGAAATATTGTATCTTATGCCTTATTATAGCTACAGTATGCACTAATGTTGTTGTGACATGCAATTTTTGATGGTGTTCTCTACTAATGGGATTTTTTTGGCATAATGTCAATGTGCCGTAGTGCATCAGTAAAACACTGCATAAAAAGAATCTCAATGGAGTCATGTTCAGAACCATTTCTGAAGTAGTGACTTGCTGGTACCAACTTTTCTTTAATGAGAGCTACAGATGAGCAACTAAAAAAATATCCCAAGCTATTCCACCCCTCTCCAGGATTTTACCAGGTTTTGTTCTGCCCTAGAAACAGAACATAGACCAGGAAGGACATCAGAAATGATGCTATTGACTAAGCAAAACAATATTACCAGAAGAATCACAGTGTGGACAACATAACAGCAAAAACAACTACTGTGAAATACAGCACTATTACAATAAAGGAAAAAGAGAAAAGTTATATATATATACTCAAAATGTTATTATAAAGTATTAATTATTTCCAGTATTCCATATAAGGCATTCAATACAGAAACACAGTTATTACCAGGGCTATTTTTGGGCAGGAACACACAGGAACGGAGTTCCGGCTGGCTCCCAAGTTGGCCACTCCCAGCAGGAACTCATTAGCATAATAGGCCTCACCCAACAGCAGAAACTCATTAGGATTGGCTACATTAGGGGTGTGTGGCCTAACATGCAAAGGAGTTCCTGCTACAAAAAAAGGCCCTGGGTTTTGACAACAAACAAGGTAAACAGAACAACAAGCAAAAGGTGGGTGTGGCTGGATGACCACACTTCTGGTAGCATGTGGGTGTGACCTAATGTGCTAATGAGCTGTGCTGTCAGGGGTGTGGCCTAATATGCTAATGAGTTCCTGCTGTTGGGTGTGGCCTATTATGCTAATGAGTTCCTGCTGGGCTTTTTCTACAAAAAGAGCCCTGGATTACCATCCAGTATCAAAGTGGCATATAGAAAACCCTGACAAGGGACAAGTCCAAGGAAAATTTATAAGTAGAATTAATCAAAATCTGTGCAGTTTCCAAAGTGCAAACGAGACAGGACTTCTGGTTAACGCCCACATTTTGACTGGCTGAGCATCTGACAAACAGTCAAGGTCAAGTATTTTCTACAACATATAATTATCTATGCTGACACGCGCTCACAATTTCTCTTACCCATTTCTAAGCAGCACAGAGAGAAAACCTATGAAATAGAACTTGTTAAAAAGCCCGCAACAAATGTTTTTGTTACTTTTTTTTTCCTTTTAGGGGCTGCACAAGCTACTCTGTAGCCCACTAACAACCTGTTGGAGGAACCCCCACCACTCTACCCACTCACGCCTGCTTCTGTCATTGTCCACTTTTAGTCTCCAGCTAAAAACCTTTTTTGTTGTTGTTAATTGGGCTTTTAACAATTAATTTTATACGTGTCTTAACTGGCATTCTCCTTCTCCCTTTAATTGCATGAGTTTTATTGCCACAAAATTAAATTACTTCCAAAGGCAGTCAGTACGATGAAATACGCCAGAACTCAAACTCAGGGAAACTTCCAAAATTCCCTTGACCCGAATTTTCACGCAGATGTTGGCGTTTTCAATGACCTGCTCTTATTTTCAAAGTGGAACTGATGCATTGGAAATCAACCATTGTTCTTTTCAGCATTTTTGGAAGTTGGGACAGAGCATGATGCATACGTGAATTGCTGCAGCCTTCAGTTTTGGTAGCAGCCTGAATAGCCCAGGCTTGCCTGAGCTCCGAGCTAAGCAGGGTTAGGCATGGTCAGTAACTGGATAGGAGATCAGCAGAGAAGATGCAGGCAATGGCAAACCACTTTTGTTCCCCTTTTGCCTCGGAAACCCCATGAAGGGCTGCCATGAGTTGGTTGTCCCTTGACAGCACAATTACAATTATTATTCAGTTTATTACACTGCACATATTTTATACACATGACTGAGGCAATGGCAAACCACTTCTGTTCCCCTTTTGCCTTGGAAACCCCATGAAGGGCTGCCATGAGTTGGTTGTCCCTTGACAGCACAATTACAATTATTATTCAGTTTATTACACTGCACATATTTTATACACATGACTGACCTTCTGCTGGTTCATGAGCCTGTGCGAGTGCCTTGCCATGCTGTTCCTTAATAGTGGCCATGCTCTATAGTTGATCTAGTTAAAAAACAAACCATTCCTTGATGGTTGGGGGAAAGCAAGCCAAGTGAAAATGAACTACTTTGGACAGCTCCAATGGGCCTCTGTCTCCTGACCTATTTCTCACTTTCTGCCAGGGCGCAGGAAATGAAGGAACCAGTGAAGAGTCCACTGCCACACTATGGTCCTTTCCGCACTAGACCTTAAATCCTGGTTCAACTCCGTCCCCAAACTTACATTCTACACTCCGCTCAAGTTCTCCCCTGTAATTATCTCGGGGTATTTCTTGCTTCCACATTACATTGAGGTCACCTCGTTTTTGCCCCACACAGATCAGTGCCCCAGGGATCAATGCAAGGTATTGTGTTGCGAGTTGAACTCTTATAAAACCAGGGATGAAATCCAAGTGTGGAAAGGACCTATGTGGCAATGGCCACTGGTTTAGATGGCTTGGAAGGGACCACACAAGTTCACGGAAGATAGGCCTCATCAGTGGCTATTGGCCAGGTTTTTTAAAAAATGGAATTTTCATACTTGCTGGTTGTGCATCTCTGAATAGAGTTGCTGGTGGTAAACAGAAGCAGAAATTGTATCTATCTATTTGTTTGTTTGCATTTTTGAGTCACCTAATCCGCGCAAATGTGGTGTTCTAGGCGACATACAGATTTAAAACAATAAAACCATCAAACCATCATCAGAGCATATAATCCATTCATTAAAATCAAGTTTTTAAGTTTTGTGGTTCCCTCCTGTTTCTGGTCTGTGGGTGCTTCATGGGTACGGGGTGGGGGGGGGAGAGGAGTAGACCCTCCAAGGGATAAGGATCCAGCAAGGGTACCTGCCAAGATGGAAGCTGTCACTGTCCTCAACCAAACATCTCTGCCTTACAGGACCTGCGGAATTGCATAAGATCCCACGTGGCCCTGATGTTATTTGGCAGAGAGTTCCACCAGGTTGGGGCCAGGGCCAGAAAGGCCTGGTTGAGGACAGCCGGATGTCTCTAGAGCCGGAGACCACCAACAGGTTGTCCTGTGAAGAGTGTAATGCTCTCCTGGGGGTGTACTGGAGGAAAGCTGCCAGCTTGGTTGTGTACACTACGCCTCTGTGCTTTCTGTTGGCTTTAGGCTGTCTGCTTTTGCCCCCACAGCAGGCAAACTCTTGCTTTTAGTGCCAACCTCCATCCAGAAACTGAAGGGGGCGAAGGACTCAAAAATGGCCTCCATAGTGACATTCTAGTACTTTCTGCACATCTCTATGGTATGTGCCATAGAGAATCGGGGAAATTCCTAGACTGTCCTCTAAAATTGATGCTCTCCGCAACTCCACCCTCCCCAGGAACTGCCCTAAGAATCTCCCAGCATTTGCTGAGGAAGTGTTGGCATCTACTGGATAATTATAGGAAACAGAAGGTTGGATCCAGCTAGTTTTCTCATACCATTTCCACAGTAGTGAGATTCCCTGCACTGCCATTTTAAAATCTGCACGTCATATGGAATTTTCTGCAGGAGATTTTTCCTTACCAGGTGCAAACCCGAAGTTTTCTCCTTCTTTCCTCGCATTTTCGGAACCTGCTAAAACTGGGGATTCTGAAAACATGGGGAAAGAAGGATAAAACTTTGGGTTGGTGCCTGGTGAGGAAAAGTCTACTGCAGAAAGTTTCACATAACATGCAGATTTTTAAAATGTCAGTGCGGGGAATTTCACTGCTGTGGAAATGGTATCAGTGAACCTTACCTAATATTCCTCCGTACCATAGTTCTCATCCCATATGGTTTTTGTATATGCAGATCCCGTGATCCTCAGAATAGCTTTTCTGGTAGCCAAAGAGGATCCCTTCTCCTCTTTTCAGTGGCAGAAAATCTGGTGGGATCCAACTCAGGATGCTGTAGTGGAGGTACCATTGATTTGATCCAGCAAAGTTCTTCTTTTATTCATATGACTTTTATCAACGCAGTCAACACCAGGTGAGATTTCATTCCATTATGGAAAACCGGAGATGGTAACATCCCCCCTTCACCCCAGCAAAAAGACAACAGCTTGGCTAGGCTGGGCAGAAGAGAATGGCGCCATCTCTCCTTTTAAAGACCTGGGTTATTATGTATACTTACCGTTATGCCTTTAACAGGCTTATGCCACCATTAAAGCTTTGTGGATGGATAGGCTCGCATTGTGATGCTCGAACGCTGACCTAATTATCTTTACTGTGGATTTATTTAACAGGTTTATTTGAAAAGGGTTATTCTTTAAATGTCTGATAACCAATTTGTTATAACTCCTTTTAATGAGCCTCTGTCTTCCTCAAGGAGGCTTAATTCCTTTCTCAGCTGCCAAGAGAGGCGTCCGTAGCGCTGGCAAAACCTGATTGTCGTGCATTTAGGCTTTGGGGGGAAAAAAAGGTCTATTCTCACACCGGATATTCATTTCAACAGGCAGCTGCTGAGGTAGGAACCTGCACGCCGAATGATCTCTATTCATCTTTATCTTTCTCTGAATGGAATTGAGGGATAAAAAGAAATATCATACTAATTTAAAAAAGAAAGAAAGTAAGTATGTGTGTATAGAAACAGGGATCCTGACGAGGCTCGGAGAAGTAAGACGAGAGCTCTGAAATGAAAGGTAGGCTTTGCCTTTGGTTCAAATCCTGCCAGTCCTGAATCCATCCCTCTCTTGCCAGTTTTATGAATGTTCTGAACTGTGGCGTGTCATTCACTGTGTAATGTGAACTGCCAGATCACAGCTTGGGAGGCCACAGGTATCTAACTGGATGCCTGCAATGGCTGACTCACATCATTTGTTCCCACGAGGGGACTCTTGGGAGTGATTCCCTGCTGCTAGAGTTTCTGCTTCACTTGACCACCAGAAGTAGCCAGCATCATGTAGGGAGTTTCTTCTTTGTTTCTCCCTGGATTTTGGAGTTCTGAATCATATGGTGGTATTTTCAAAGTGGAACCTGAGTGTTGCAGAATGTGGGGTTACATGACCCTGGGCCTTTCTGTTCCTCTATGCTATGTAGGTTTCGCTATAACTGACTTTGGTTTCTTGGTTCAGAAGTCCCATAAGCCTTTGCTCTTTTGCTGGCAGCCTAAGCGTAAAAACTAAAGCCTTGCCCTGTAGATGTACCTTTGTCTGAATTCACATTCCGTGGCCTTCAAAGCCTTCGGATGGGCTGGTATTTGGCAAGTTTGGGCCCCGGTCACATGGGCCAGATAACGCAGGGGGAGGCGTGGCTGTTCTCTCCGGAGCAAAATAAAGTGTGGGAGCCCAATCACACAGTCCCCTGAGTCTCCATGCTTTGGCTGTTAGCTGGCGATCACACGGTGATGCTGCAGTGTGGCAAATAAGCGGCACAGCGCGATCACACAAGCGTTTCGCATTTGTGCGCATGCACAGTTTTGCGGAGCAGCACTGCTTTCAGTTTCATGTTTGAGAGCATGCGCTTACAAAAAAAATCTGGTTTGCGATGGGATGTGGATGGGCACCGGATGCCATGGGATACTAGCGCTCCCATGATCAGACGCCCGTCTGTGCCATGTGTTTTCCAAATACTAGTGCACTTTCCTTGGTATTTTTAAACTCCGCCATCTTCGGCAGGACACCACGGGTTGGCCACGGGTGAACTATGCTTCCCAGATGTTGCGGTGTGATCGCGCCCCGAAAATCCACCTGACATTTGTGCCTTTTTGTGTGGCAAATTCTCCGTGTGACTGGGGCCTTGGTCTATTTTTTACTTTCCCTTAATTCCTATTGGCTGAAAAGAGAATAAAAAGAAGGCTTTGGGCTTGGTTTGGGGTGGTTTGGCCAGCACCCCACCTAGGCTTGAGTGAGGTCTTGGTCCACAGTCCAGGAATTCCTTGTTCCTCCTGAAGCTTACACTGTATCAGGTATTGGGATTTTTCTATATGCTGTTGGGTATTGATATTGAATATATGTTATTGTTTTACCTGTGTATGGTTTTAGACAGGGCTTTTTTTTTGTAGAAAAAGCCCAGCAGGAACTCATTAGCATAATTGGCCACACCCAACAGCAGAAACGTATTAGCATATTAGGCCACACCCCTGACAGCACAGCGCATTAGCCCATTAGGCCACACCCCTGCGTTACCAGAAGTGTGGTCATCCAGCCACACCCACCTTTTGCTTGTTATTCTGTTTACCTTGTTTGTTGTCAAAACCCAGGGCCTTTTTTGTAGCAGGAACTTAGTTGCCAAATGCTTTCAACTCACCAGCGGGGGGAAGCTGACGCAAGGTTATCCAGCCACCCCCACCTTTTGCTTCTTATTCTGTTTACCATGTTTGTTGTCCAGACCCAGGGCTTTTTTGTAGCAGGAACTCCTTCACATGTTAGGCCACACACCCCTAATGTAGCCAATCCTAATGAGTTTCTGCTGTTGGGTGTGGCCTGTTATGCTAATGAGTCCCTGCTGGGCGTGGCGAACTCAGGAGCCAGCCGGAAGTCCGTTCCTGTGCCTTCCTGCCCCAAAATAGCCCTGGTTTTAGAGTTAATAAATACTTTTAGTTCAAGGCAACTGTTCTTGCTGCATTTCTCTCCTTGGGAAATCTGAGTTCCTTAGCCAGATTCCACCACCACCCCAATCAAAAAGAACCCGAATGGGGTTGGGGATCCCTGGAAGAGGCCTGGGCCCCTAAAATCCCCCTACACTGAAAACCCCTCCATTCATTCCTCCCTAGCTGTTCTTTTTTATGTCAGGAAAGCTCCCTTTGCTGCTCCTACCAATTCTAGACAGGCTAGAGAGCTTTTGGGCCATGATGGTCATGATGGACCTTGAGGTTTCCTCCCTGCCCTTTTTCTGACCTTCCTGAGAAGCACTGAGCAGGTTCCCTCCTGACCCTTTCCAGACCTTCTCTATAGGAACTGCAAACGTTCCCTTCTGACCTTTGGAGGGGGGGATTTGACCAAAGCCAGGGACTGTGCTCTTGTACACAGACAATTTAGTTGTAAGATAAGTCTTCCTTCCGTCGCCTTCCATAACTCAGCATACGGCATTTATGGCTGCGGTCTTTCATCCCTGCACACCGGCACCGTTGGTAATGTACACAGCAGGGAACAAGGTCCGAATAACTTGAAAAAAACACTCAGACTCCAAGCGAGGAATTCGTTTGAGGACTTCTGTGACTTTGACCAGAACGGAGGAAGAGTGGAATGCAGTGGAAACTGAACTCTGGCGGAAAAGAAAGAAATTGGGGTGGGGGAGAGAGGATCTGCTTCTCTCTAGCAGCAAGCAGGTGTGCGCGAGAATTAGGAGTGACAGCCTCCAGGTAGAGCCCAGAGATCTCCCGGAATGACAACTGATCCCCAGACAGCAGGGGTCAGTTTCCCCCTGGAGAAAATGGCTGCTTCAGAGGTGGACTTTATGGCATTATACCCCTTGAGGTCAATCCTCTCCCCAAATACCTATTGGGTGTTGTAAATAAGAAGCAGGAGACTGAGCAGTTATGAAGGTGCACAGAGAGTTTATATGGTTATAAAGGTGAATATATACAGAGATATTTACAGGCTATTGAACAGCATGTCGTGCCTTAGACTATGAGAACTGAGTCCCCACCCAGCTTACTAAACTGATAGCTATTATGCTAAACCCCAGCCAATCTCTAACAAGGTGATGTAATCGTTAACTCTAACAAGACCTGAAAGAGCAACACCTGCTAGAAAACACCTGGCTGTAATTACATGATTACTAGCATGACAGCTAGGTCTGACAAACAGATCAAACTGATCTATAGTAACTGCTTGCTACCTCTATTACTTTGACATATATCTCAATAATACCCCCCTCCCCAGGCTTCACTCACTCCCAGATCTCCAAGAATTTCCCAACCCAAAGTTGGCAACCCTTCCAAGAGTCAAGGCCGGTGAGAAAGATTCGAGATTGGTCCCCGTTTTTGCCCTCTTCCACGCCAATGCTGCAGGGCAACATCAGCCTGGAGGCCATGGTCTCTCAATTTATTATTTGTTTAAAACGTTTATTAGCCCCTTTCTTCCCTTGCAGAACTCGAGGCAGCATGCAACATAAATTAAACAAAAGCACAATAAAACAGCAATTACAAATACCCATTAAAAATCATAATTTAACGCCCCCGATCAGTCAAATGCAGCCTAAATAAAACTGTCTTCAACTACCTCCTGAAGAACAACAGTGAGTGGGCCAGGGGCACCTCCCTGGGGAGGTTGTTCTGTCATTGCGGGGCTGCCACCGAAAAGGCCCTCTTTTGTGTGCCCACCAGACAAGAGTTTGTGATTGGTGGGACAGTCAGAAGGGCCTCTCCCTGTAATCTTATTTCCTGTGTAGGAATGTATGAGAGAAGAAGGCGAAAAGAGACTGGATTTATACCCCGCCCTTTACTCGGAGTCTCAGAGCGGCTTACAATCTCCTTTCCTTTCCCCTCTCCACAACAGACACCCTGTGAGGTAGGTGGGGCTGAGAGAGCTCTTGAGAGAACAGCTCTGAGAGAACTGTGGCTGACCCAGGGTCACCCAGCTGGCTGCATGCGAAGGAGTGGGGAATCAAACCCCAGTTCTCCAGATTAGAGTCCGCTATACCACTATACCAAACTGGCTCTCAGATGGCCCTTCAGATGCTTTTCAAGGGGACTATAACCCATCCAAGAGAGGGGAGATCTCAAGCCCCCAGTCTGCATTTCCACTAGCCCAGAGATTCTCCGTCTTGTCAGGATTAAGTTTCAGCTTGTTCATATTGATCCAGCTCCTTACTGGCTCCAAGGCACCAGTTAAGAACGTCAACAGCACCCTCCAAATCAGGTGAGAAAGAAAGGTAGAGCGGCCCCTATTCGTTCGACCTCCTGGGTAGCTGGTAGACCACTGTAAGAGGCAGGATGCTAGGCTAAATGGACCACTGCTGTGTGGGTGCCAACCTCCAGGAGGGGCCTGGAGTCCATCCAGAATTAAATTTGATCTTCAGGCTACAGAGATCCATTCCCTTAGGTGAAGTGGCAGCTCTGGAGGGTGGCCTGATCTTCTTCTTAACTACTGCTTTTAAACAGTGAGCCATCACCCATGGAAAGGGAAGCCCAAGATTTGCTTCCTGAGTTACACTGTGATTCCACTACAGTTGCCAAGCATTTAGCCACATGCATATTGACTTCTTTCGTCATCGTCTTTTAGCAACCACGGAGACTCCAGTTCTATAGAGTCCTGCTTAAGCAAAGGTAAAATCAATTCAGCTCTCAAATCTGAAAAGTCAGGGCAATCCAAAATAATATGATCTATAGAGTCAATTTGGTTAGTACCACATCCGCAGAATCTATTAGAGCATGGAATACCATTAAACCTTCCCAGGGCTTTTTTTGTAGAAAAAGCCCAGCAGGAAGTCATTAGCATAATAGGCCACACCCAACAACAGAAACATATTAGCATATTAGGCCACACCCCTGACAGCACAGCTCATTGGCATATTAGGCAACACCCCGGGAATGGCAGGGGCCGGGAAAGCTGGGGGGGGGGCTCTGCAACTTACCTCCCTGCTTCTTGCTCCTCGTGGCCTGACTGAGGGCTGCTGGGAGAAGGGGGTGGGGCTTGCTGCATGTGCCCGCCCCCTGGGCTTGGGGGCCAGCTGGAACTCCGTTCTTGTGCGTTCCTGCCCAGAAATAGCCCTGAACCTTCCTAATGCCTCTGCAGATGGCAAAGCATTCAAACGCGCAAGCATAAAGGGCAGATGCAATGGAACTGCACCCATGCTGAACTCCCCCCCCCAAAAAAATCCCCTCTGCCTTCACTAGGCTCTGACCCCAAAGCTCCAGGAATTTCCCAGCCTGGAGCTGGGAACCCTAACACTGGTCTGATCCTGCAGAGTTTTTCTTATGTTCTTATGATAAGGAAGCAAACGAGGAGACCAACCCTTCCCCCCTCACCAGCCGGTTTCTTCTGGCAAACAGAAGGGGTAGTATTTCCCCTCCAGGGGCAGAGTAGTGAAGGGAAGGCCAGCACTGAGACCTCTGCCACCTTTTGGCCAGCAGGAAAACTGCAGCCTGTTCACGCCCTCTGGTGTCAAGAATGTGGCAGCAGCTGGTGGGAGGGAGGACCGGTTCCATCCCTGGAAGTGGACACTTCAGACAAGCTGAACAGGACCCTCACTTTGTGCAGCCTCCTCCTCCCTAGTTTTTTACTGTGAGATGCCACACGTCCTACCTGCCTCAGGGTACAAGTGATAAGGAACAAGCGAGACCAACAGGGGGCCAAGACATTCTCTTGGTCAGTCCTCAGGGCTATTTTTGGGCAGGAACGCACAGGAATGGAGTTCCGGTTGGCTCCCAAGTTGGCCACGCCCAGCAGGAACTCATTAGCATAATAGGCCACACCCAACAGCAGAAATCCATTAGGATTGGCTTCATTCGGGGTGTGTGGCCTAACATGCAAAGGAGTTCCTGCTACAAAAAAAGTCCTGGGTTTTGACAAACAAACAAGGTAAACAGAATAAGAAGCAAAAGGTGGGTGTGGCTGGATGACCACACTTCTGGTAGCATGGGGGTGTGTCCTAATGTGCTAATGAGCTGTGCTGGCAGGGGTGTAGCCTATTATGCTAATAAGTTCCTGCTGGGCTTTTTCTACAAAAAGAGCCCTGTCAGTCCTTATTCACTATGAGGAATCTGGAAATTATCTGAGGTTTATGTAGCATATTTTATTGACATCAGAGCAATTACATTGGTGTGACTGAGTCCAGTGGCACCTCTAAGACCAAAAACGTTTTATTCAAGGTGTCAGCTGTTGTGTGCAAGCTTATACCTTGAATGAAACGCTGTTGTTCTTGAAGGTGCCACTGGACTCGAACTTTGTTTTGCTGCTTCAGGCCAACATGGCCACCCACCTGAATTGATACAATTGTTCCGTCTAGATCAGCATTGTCTATTGCTCTTACTCGCAGCAGATCTCAAGGAGAGAAAGGTCTACCGCAGCCCTGGTTCTTGGAGCTGGAGGTGACAGGGAATGAATCTGTGACCTGCATGTGGAACAGGTGATCCAACACTGACCATTTTCATTATCATGAAACTCATGGAAATATTTATTATTTAATTTTTAAAATATCATTTATACCCCATCGTTATCCCCAATGGGGGCCCAAAGTGGCTTACCTCCTGTCCTCCATTTTATCCTCACAACAAAGGTAGCTTAGGCTGACAGAGTGTCAGTGGCCCCAGGTCACTGACAAAGCTTCCATGGCTCAACTAGAGTTTCCAGCATGGGTCTCCCAGATCCTAAACTAACACTAAGAACATAAGAGAAGCCAGTGTTGGATCAGGCCAATGCCCCATCCAGTCCTAACGCCACACAGTGGCCAAAAATACCAGGTGCCATCAGGAGGTCCAGCAGTGGGGCCAGGACACTAGAAGCCCTCCCACTGTTGCCCCCCCCCCAGAACCAAGAATACAGACCATCACTTGCCCCAGACTGAGAGTTCCTATCTGTACCCTGTGGCTATAGCCACTGATGGATCTCTGTTCCATATGTTTATCCAATTCCCCCTTGAAGCTGTCCATGCTTGTAGCCACCGCCACCACTCTTAACCACTACACCACAGTAGCTAAATCTAACCTAGTTTCCTTAGAGAGGCTGGACTGCCCCCAATTCAAAATGAAAGCTATGATAAAAGGTTGGAGGTTGGGATCTGGAAAGTCAAGCTATGGTGGGGGGCACTCCATACCTTGCTGAAGGAAATCCTTTATATGTCATCCTGGATTCAGAGGTGGGGCTGTGGCTAGTTTTTCCTCCAGAAGGCCCTCGGGTCAATCCATCCATTGCATCTCCAGTTAAAAGGATTAGGCAATGAAGTGATGTGAAAGACCTCCAACCGAGACCCTGGAGAGCTGTTACCAGTCAGAGTAGACAACACATTAATAGATCTATGGTCTGACTCAGTTATAAGACAGCTGCATGTGTTTATATGAAAAGGTGGCATATAAGGGTCATTTATCATTGTTGTTATTGATATTATTAAGACTGGAGAAACTGAGTTGGCTATCATGGGTCTTTAAAAGAGATTTTTGTCAGATGGCTGATAAGCTAGACAAGAGAGCAGGGGGCAGATGACTCACCTGAAGACCTTTAGCTGACCTTCACTGGGTAGTATTTCCTGTGTGGGAACAGAGGTAGGAGACAGCCTCAGGTGATGGGCTTGTTAGATCTTGCTGGCAAGAAGGCTGGGCCATCTGATAAACGGCCATGCAGCCCTCCTGGCTGTGGATGAACATCTCTGCCGCAGCTCTTTGAACTCCCGGTGGCAGCAGTCCTAGCATCTCCCCGGGTCTTCCTCTGTGTGATCTCAGCTTTTCCAGCATTGCTTACACTTCAGGGAATATACGAATGCACAGCCATCTATCTTCCCGAGAACATTAAGCTTGCTTAACAGGCTGGTGGGAGGACCAGAGTTGTTGGAGGAGACTGGAGAGCCACATTTAATTTCTCGAATGAAAACTGACAGGGCTTCAAAGTACCTGTGCATCGTCCTCTGACTTCCGAGTCCCTGCTCCCTAGTTCTAGAGTCTGAGCATTGGGGACTCCTGGGTGGAGTAGATCACTCTGTGCATGGCCAAAGAGGCTCTCTTCTTTCTCACTTACTTCAGGCAGTCCACAATTCAGTATTAGCCCCGACAACACTCCGAAAGAAGCAAGTCCCTTTTATTTGTTTTCTGTAAGCAGATGGAAGTGGAACAAGGAGGGCAGGCATGTGACTAAGGACACCTTAGCTGACCACCAACAAAACAATCCCCCCCCCCTTGCCACTGCGCTGAACTTCCCCCTGAAACACAAGGTTCTTCGGTCTGAGGAACACCCCCTTGAATCAGCAGAAGATTCCTTATTCCAGAGGAAACTGCCACATTCACCTGATGGATCCACAGGAAAAGACAAATGCATTCATAAAGCATTAGTCAGATATCCTATGGTGATCCTAGCAGTTTCAGCACTAGGAATCTCGGTTGAGCAGAACTGGGAATGTTATATTGTTTGCCTCTTGGGTGTTGGGTGTTTTTGTTTTTATAAATCCTTCCATGTGCTGAGACAGGGCATTGACTCGTACTGCAGCGTCTTCCTGATGTGAACTGGTAAAACAATACACAGAAAGAATCTCGATGCCGTCCAATGTACAACACATCTAAGGAAGCAGTGCATGAGGGCAGCATTTGGGGAGGCGAGGGACCTCAGCAGGGAATAACGCCACAGAGTCCATCTTCCAAGGCAGCCATTTTCTCCAGGGGAACCGATCTCTGTCGCCTGATATCAGTTGCAATCCCAAGTGAACTCCAGCCAATACCTGGAGGTTGCCAACCCTTCTCACAACACCTCCTGTATGGCAGGCTAGGCTAAGAAGGAGACTGGCCCAAGGTCATGCAACCTTTCCTGGAGGAGTGGGGATCGGAGGCCGGATCTCCCAGACCCTATTCTGACCCTCTGACTACCATTAAACAGAACAATAGAGGCTTCCCAATTAGGGTTGCCAGATTTGGGTTGGGAAATACCTGGAGACCTGGGGGGTGAAGAAGAAGAAGAGATTGGATTTATACCCCACCCTTCACTTGGAGTCTCAGAGCGGCTTACAAACTCCTTTCCCTTCCCCTCCCCACAACAGACACCCTGTGAGGTAGGCGGGGCTGAGAGAGAGAACTGCCCTTTTTCAAGGACAGCTCTTGTCAGAACTGTGGCTTGCCCAAGGTCATTCAGCAGCTGCAGGTGGAGGAGTGGGGGAATCAAAGCCGGTTCTCCCAGATTAGAGCCCGTGCACTTCACCACGACACCAAACTGGCTCTCTAAGCCTGAGGAAGGCAGGGTTTGGGGAGGGGAGGGACTTCGATGGTTATAATGCCATATAGTCCACCTTCCAAAGCAGCCATTTTCTCCAGGTGAACTCATCTCAGTCTCCTGGAGATCAGCTGTAATGGTGGAAGATCTCTGTGGACACCACCTGGAGCCCGGTAACCCTATAACCCCCCAAGGCACCCGCATCGCTTCAGAAACAAGGCTGGGTTGCTCAGAACTCCGCAATCCAAGGAGAAATTTGGGCGAAGAGACATTCTGGAAGCGTCCCCAGCCCGCTGCACAGAAGCCGTTGTTTGTTCCGTCCCCCTACAGAGGAATGAATCGCTTCCCCGAGCTCCTCTTCCCCTTCCACGGAGCCGGGTGTTCCATGCCAGCCTGATTTTCTGCGCCGTTTATTTTCAGAGCATTGATTAGAGTCCGCAATTGCAGATCAATTGATGATTTCATAAAACTAAATGAATGGCTGTCAACATTTTAATCAGCACAATGTGATGCGTCTCCACTGACCTTCACCCTTTCTCTTCTCCGGCATGAGTCAAATGTCTGTTCTCTCCACTGGGTGTCCACCCCCTTCCTCTCTCCCCACCTTCCTGGGCTCTCCAAGCACGGCTACTTGCAGATGGATTGGACTTCTGCTTAATTGGCTGCACAAGATAGGGAAATAAATATTCCGGAGGCTTCTCATTCTTTCGGCGCAAGCTACAATACCATGCGGCGGGGGAAAGCCTGCCTAAGGAAGTTAGGGAATCTGCCAGGGTTTCAGGTTGGAGGGAGCTCTTTCTTCGTCGCAGAATGTCGGGGGAGGACAAGCGCCGAAACTCATGGATTCCTTGGTGAAGGAAGGAGTAGGAGGGGAGGTTTCTTGGCAGGGCTCCTCATCCTTCTGTAGGATTAGGGTGGGAATGGGGAGAAAAGAAACCCCAAGTCTTTCTGGTGCAACCAGGAATAGCACTGTATTCACCGGTGGCTATTTAAGAATATGAGGAGTCAATTAGGGTGAAAACGGGGGTCCGTTTCAATGCTCCCTCTAAGCTGTGGAGTCTTGTGAGCAAAAAATTCTTCCTTGTGACCTACTGGCCTTAAAGCTGTGAGCGGGTGGTTTGGGTGCTGCATACATTCGTTTGCTCTGGAGCCACCAGGGTTCCCTCTAAGCTGAGTTACCATGAGCCAGCTCACAGTTTTTTAGCCTCCAGCTCATGGATTTTTGTCTTAGCTCAGGAAGGAGGGCTCCAGAGCAAACTGATTTATGCAGTAGCCAAATCGCTCACTCACAACTACAATGCCAGCAGCTCACCAAGTAGAATGTTTGCTCACAAGACTCCACAGCTTAGAGGGAACATTGGGAGCCACCCTTCCTGAGCAGAGACAAGAACTGTGTGAGCCGGAGGCTAAAAAACCCCGTGAGCTAGCTCACATTAACTCATCTTAGACGGAACACTGGTCCCTTTTATTTTCACTTAATACTTATGGGAAGCTGCAAGATGACATTGAAAGAGTGGAGATGGGAAAGAGATGGAAGCAGGATCTCCAGCTCTGGGTTAGGAAATACCTGGAGACTTGGGGGGGGGATCCTGGGTTTTGGGGACGGGAGGGTCTTTAATGGGGTCTCATGCCATAGAGTCCACCCTACGAAGCAGCCGTTTTCTGCAGGTGAACTGATCTTGGTCATCTGGAGATCAACTGTAAT
Organism: Gekko japonicus; assembly: GCF_001447785.1. Classification (NCBI taxonomy): domain Eukaryota; kingdom Metazoa; phylum Chordata; class Lepidosauria; order Squamata; family Gekkonidae; genus Gekko; species Gekko japonicus. The sequence continues at coordinate 398,528 of NW_015164208.1, forward strand.
AGCAGGAGATTTCCAAGTGGCACCCGGCAGAAGGAGTGCTTCATCCTTTCCCCTCCAGGCCATTTCCCCCAATAGAAATCCTTACCAAAGTTGCCATTCAATCTGACAGGGGCAGGGGTTGAGGCAGGGACCTGTTTTTCATTAAGAATCCCAATGCTGGAAGGATCCTGTCTCAAATCTGCCACTGCACGTCCCCTTCAGCACTTAGGAAAGCTGAGGGGAAAATCAGCAAGGGAGAGTGAACATTTGGGTTTTAGATACCATGAAGTTGCATTGGTCAATGGGGGTGCCGTACACCTCCTCTTCATCTGTCACATGCCGAGGACTTGCCAGAGGATGTAGTGATGGCCACAGGAATAAACAGCTTTAAAAGGGGATTAGATAGATTCATGGAGGAGAAGTCCATCATTGGCTAAAAGCCATGGTGACTGAGGGGGAACCTCTACATTCAGAGGCACTAAACCTCTGAATCCCAGAGCCAGGAGGCAACCTCAGGGGAAGGCCTCAGCCTCTGTGTCCTGTTGCTGGCTGTCCAGATGAACTGGTTGGCCACTGTGTGAGACAGGATGCTGGACTAGATGGACCACTGGCAGGGCCGGATTTAGACTTGCTGAGGCCCTAAGCTATACAAAACCCAGAGGCCCCCTAATGTTTTAAATTACATCAGCTGGTCTCAGAAAAATTTAAAATATATACGCCTTTTTAATATTTGAAATCATTTTTAATATTGTGTTTTTATTTGAGGCCCCAGCAGATTGTGAGGCCCTAAGCTGTAGCTTATTTAGCTTATGCGTAAATCCGGCACTGACCACTGGTCTGGTCCAGCAGGGCTCTTCTGATGTTCTTATGAAGGCTTCAGCCTCTATGCCCTGTTTTTGGCCCTCCAGAGGAACTGGTTGGCCACTATATGAGACAGGATGCTGGACTAGATGGACCACTGGTCTGATCGAGCAAGGCTCTTCTGATGTTCTTACGAAGGCCTCAGCTTCTATGCCCTGTTTTTGGCCCTCCAGAGGAACTGGTTGGCCACCGTATGAGACAGGATGCTGGACTAGATGGACCACTGGTCTGATCCAGCAGGGCTCTTCTTATGTTCTTATGAAGGCCTTGGCCTCTATCCCCTGTTGTTGTCTGTCCAAAGGAACTATTTGGCCACTGTGTGAGACAAGATGCTGGACTAGATGGACCACTGGTCTGATCCAGCAGGGTTCATCTGATGTTCTTTTGACTTTTTGTTATTTTCCCCAGCTACTGATTTTATACTTTTCTTTTTAGTGGCTTAGAGGCAGGGGCCCATGCCTGGCAATACAAAGATCCCCTCTTCTTCCTTTCAGATTAAGAGGAGCACACCGGAGATGTGTGAACAGAACATTCAGGCTACCACTCCCCCCCACTCCCCCACGGCCACTTCTCAGGCTCCCAGGATAACCAAGGCCCCGAGAAAGTCATATCCCCCACCCCCCTCTCAGTAGCCCTGCATGGATTTTTACTGCTTATGTACAGCATCAAATACTCCGACAGTACTATAGAAGAAGAAGAAGAAGAATGCTGCTGTTACTACTATGGCTAATGCTACCACCACCACCACCACCACCACCACCACCACCACCACCACTACAGCATCAGAACAAAGTTTGCGCCCCGTGGAGATGTTCTTTTGACTTTTTGTTATTTTCCCCAGCTACTGATTTTATACTTTTCTTTTTAGTGGCTTAGAGGCAGGGGCCCATGCCTGGCAATACAAAGATCCCCTCTTCTTCCTTTCAGATTAAGAGGAGCACACCAGAGATGTGTGAACAGAACATTCAGGCTACCACTACTCCCCACTCCCCCACGGCCACTTCTCAGGCTCCCAGGATAACCAAGGCCCCGAGAAAGTCATATCCCCCACCCCCCTCTCAGTAGCCCTGCATGGATTTTTACTGCTTATGTACAGCATCAAATACTCCGACAGTACTATAGAAGAAGAAGAAGAAGAATGCTGCTGTTACTACTATGGCTAATGCTACCACCACCACCACCACCACCACCACCACCACCACCACCACCACCACCACCACCACCACCACCACCACCACCACCACCACCACCACCACCACCACCACCACCACCACCACCACCACCACCACCACCACCACTACTACTACTACAGCATCAGAACAAAGTTTGAGTCCAGTGGCACCTTTAAGACCACCCAGGGGTCATTTCGTAGAAAAAGAGTTGCAGGAGCTCATTAGCATAACTTATTTGCATATGCCACACCCCCTGACATCACCGGAAGTGTGTCAGAAGGCAACACCCACCGCTTAGGCTCCACTGGACTGTTTTGGATTGCTAGCTATTGGGGGGGGGATGTGCAGATCTGTCCTCACAGAGGAGGGAGAGCTTGTACCTGAAAAAAACTTAGTCTTAACAGTGCCACTGGACTGTTTTGGACCGGGGGGCTGGGGGGGGGTCTGCAACTTACCTGGCTGCTTCTTGCTCTGACTGAGGGCTGCTGGGAGCAAGGGGCGGGGCTTGTTGCATGTGCCCAACCCCTGGGCTCTTCATTGCAGGAGCTCTGCTCCTGTGTGCTTCTGCAGGAAATGACCCCTGAGACCACCAAAGGTTAATTCTGGATATAAGCTTTTGTGTGCATGCAGACTTCTTTAGTTCCTTATTCATCGCATCAGTTCCTTATTCAAGCATCAGTTCCTTATTAATTGACCAGGAGGGGTAGAGTATCAGTTTTGCACCCAAGGCTGGGGTCCCATGAGCAGTTTGCTGTGATTTAATAGTGTTACCTGTGTGCGGATTGAAAGGGCTTGATCAGATGATGACATCTGCCTTCCATGGCCCAGTCTCCAGCAGCCCATCTCGCTCTGCGTTAGAAGCGGAATAATCAGGCACTGGGGAAAGTCCGGTAGTAAAGAATGGGAGCATTCCCACTCAAAAAGGTTGGGGACCTCTGTTCTAAGGCATGCACTTTCTGCCAGGTGGACTGAAAGGCTGGGAGAACATCCCTCCTCACCTAACATCACTACATACCTCCGTCAGATAACTTGCTGTCTTCCAGGGCACAGTTCTGCTATAGGCACAAAACTGGGTTCTGCCAAGTAATCAGGGTGCCGCTTCTAATTTCCTGCTTTGGCAGAGACAGTGGGGATCTGCCTCTGTGTGTGTTTCTTCTGAAGGAGTTATGAAGACATGTCGCTTGCGTCAGAAGACCCTCAAGGCTGATCTGATATATGAAGTGGAGGTTACTTTGGGGTCAGATGAGCACCTGATATATGGAGTGCAGGTTACATAAGGGTCAGCTGAGCGCCTGTTCTCCGACAGCCTCCAGCAGCTTTAGAAACAGAGGAAGAATTGCTTTTAATAGCTAGAAACTGGGGGAACACCTCAGCAAGAATATGCTTTCTTTGGCATAATAAGATGGGTCAAAGCGGGTTTCTCCATTATGGAAGCTGCTGATTCAGGAATTCAAGTCAGTCCCACAGAGAGCGTGATACAACAATCTAAGCTGGGTCTGCCTTGACCTGGGTGGCTCAGGATAGCTGGATCTCGTCAGATCCTGGAAGCTCAACAGGGTCTGCTCTGGTTAGGACTTGGATGGGAGACCACCAGGGAAGCCCATTGGTTTCAGAGGCAGCCAATGGCAAGCCAGTTTTGTTCATCCAGTTTGGTGTACAGCCAGTTTGGTGTAGTGGTTAGGAGTGCAGACGCTAATCTGGGAGAGCCAGGTTTTGCTTTCCCACTCCTCCACATGCAGCCAGCTGGGTGACCTTGGGCAAGCCACAGTTCTCTCTGAGCTGTTTGTTGGATTCTCTGGACTAGGTACTGCCAGGGAACCACGGGAAAAATAGCAGAGTGCTCAAAGGCTTAAACGCAGCAGAGCTTGGGGCTTGGTGTGGCAACAGACTTACAAAGTCACACGGAGTCTGCAGTCAGTTCTAAAACGAATAAGTAGCATTTATTAAAGGAAATACATGCTTGAGAGTGCAGGTAAGATATAGATATGGATTGCCTATTCCAACTAGCAAGGTGGTGTTGGATGCTGGACACATGTCCAGGCTCCATGGTGCAAGATGGAGATCAAGCACCTTCTTCGTGTATGGGAGAGAAAGAGAGAAGAGAGTGAGAGAGTGAGAGCGGAAGCAGAGGAAATTGCCCCCAAGAGTAGCATTCTACTTCAAAGAAAGGATCAGACAGCAGGAAGGAAAGGATGCTCTGTGTGTCCTGACCTCTTTATCTGTCTAAACTCTTTGGTGCCATCTTCTCAAGTCTGAGACAGGAGACAGCGCCAAGTCCTCCACTTCTAACACTGTTCTCTCAAGGGCAGTTCTTGAGAGAGAGCTCTCTCAGTCCCACCTACCTCACAGGGTGTCTGTTGTGGGGAGAGGAAAGGAAGGAGATTGTAATCCACTCTGAGACTCTGAGGGAAGGGCAGGGTATAAATCCAATCTCCTCCTCCTTCCCTTGCTTGGAAGCCCTACAGGTTGCCATAAGTTGGCTGGAACAAAATGCCAGGGTCCCTGATAAGCCTCTAAACCCAGGCAACGGCTAGTGCAAAAGGCTGCAGATTGATTGCTGGAAAGGGCTAGCTATCAGGACCCTGTGACCCTGATATTACAGCAATTACACTGGCTAACAATCTCCTCTAGAGCCCAATTCAATATGTCAGTTCTGACCTTTAAAGCCCTACGAGGTTAGGGGCCAGGATATCTGAAGGACCACCTGCTCCCCCATGTTCCTGCCCAGGGCATTCAGATCACAGGGAGACAATAAAAAGTGCTTGTTTGGCAGCCGCACGAGAGAAGGGCTTTTCAGTGGCAGCCCCAAGGCTATGGAACAATCTGGACCCCTCACTTTTAAGCTTCAGGAGGCAGCTGGAAACGGCTTTATTTAGGACTGCGTTTGATTGAACCAGTCCTAAATTTGGGGTTTTATGGGTTTTTTGTGTTCAATGTATGTTATTGATATTGTAAGTCACCTTGAGCTCTGTAAGAAGAAAGGCAGCTAATAAACATTTTAGAAAGAGAGGGGGGAGAAAGAGGGGGGAGAGAAAAAAAGAGAGAAAGAAAGAGAGAGAGAGAGAGAGAAAGAGAGAAAGAGAGAGAAAGAGAGAGAGAGAGAGAGAGAGAGAGAGAGAGAGAGAGAGAGAGAGAGAGAGAGAGAGAGAGAGAGAGAGAGAGAGAGAGAGAGAGAGAGAGAGAGAGAGAGAGAGAGAGAGAGAGAGAGAGAGAGAGAGAGAGAGAGAGAGAGAGAGAGAGAGAGAGAGAGAGAGAGAGAGAGAGAGAGAAAGAAAGAAAGAAAGAAAGAAAGACAGACTTGGGTGAAGCACTGCTGGTGTGGAGCTATAAGTCCATGGGCATTTAAGTAAAGGGAAAGACACGGGCAAGTGTGACCTTGGGTCAGTCCATCAACCTAGCTCACCTCACAGAGTTATTGTAAGGATAAAACGGGTGGGCGGTGGGCCCGTACACTGCCTTGACCACCTTGGGCAAGCACCTTTGGGGATGGGCTGTGGCTCAGTGGAAGAGCCTTTGCTTGGCATGCAGACGGTTCAATCCCTGGCATCCCCAGTGAAAAGCACCAGGCAGTAGGTGATGCGGAAGATCTCCACCTGAGACGCTGGAGAGCAGCTGCCCGTCCGAGTAGACGATACTGACCTTGACGGACCAAGGCTCTGATTCAGTAGAAGGCAGCTTCCTGTGTAAAGGGCAGGATATAAATGTGAGGGATGGAATGGTGGGAAATGCTGCGCACTGTCACAGCATGAATACACTTGAAAAAACTGGTTGTGGTGACTCCTGTGCTAACACGAATTGCGGATTGGATCTGTAGGGTGGCCAGCCTCCAGGTGGTAGCTCATGACGTGCCATGATCAATGTTCCCTCTAAGCTGAGTTAGTGTGAGCTAGCTCACAGTTTTTAGCCTCTGGCTCACGCATTTTTGTCTTAGCTGGGCCGAGCTCCGGAGCCCAACAGTCCTTGAGAGAACAGTCCTTGAGAGAACAGCTCTGAGAGAACTTGTGACTGACCCAAAGTCATACCAGCAGCTGTGTGTGGAGGAGTGGGGAATCAAACTTGGTTCTCTCAGATTAGAGTCCACACACTTAACCACTGCACCTAACTGGCTCTCGCACCAAACTGGCTCGAAGCGTTGGCTCTGTTCTGGCTCTCTCACGCACTCCTCTTTCCCAGGGCATTTTTTTTAAAAAGGGACTCCTCTTGACCCCTGCGCTTGGGCTTCCTTCGTGTGGCACCGCCTCTCAGCGTGGCTATGCCCACCGCCTTGCGTCGGAATTCCATGGGTGCCCACAGACTCCCACACACACCCGCGCTACTCCTGGCGAGCCAGAGGGAGAGAAAGGTAGCCGGCCTCTTTGTCCGAGCGCACGGGGCG